>NW_021318998.1:250866-277433 GCF_001605985.2 Dendrobium catenatum | reverse complement strand
TGATCGTCTTGATTTGTAAGACGGATCAACATTTGTACTTCAAATAAATAATAGTGGAACTTTACAACTGGGCGAGGCCCCGTGGTTTTTTCCCTCTTTCGGGTTTTCCACGTAAAAACCTTGGTGTTCATTTCTCTTTTATGTTTGTGTGCTGAATACTCGTACAACGCTCGGACGCAAATTTACAAACTCTACCGCCGCATATATTCTAGCACGCAACAATAGCATATCGAGAGACAGACAAATGTTTCACTATCGATTTGAATCAGTGGCTTGTGCTTGGAGAGAACTTGAATATTTGAAAAATTCTACAGCTCCGACATATGTTTGATGCTTACAATCATCGCTATTGCCATCTGAATGCCTTCACATGATCGTTTGTCCGCTATTTCCTAATTGTCATCATTTGTCCATCACCACGTGATCGTCTTCGCCGACGCCTACTAACATCATCACCATTCACAACATCTCCAACATTCTCCACCACAAACATAAGTAAACATATTTGAGATCTAAACTTCATAATCCCATCTTTTTCTATTGATGGAAATAGCAAACTATTGTAATAATTACTCCCATAGTGGATCATTTCATCCGAGTCTAATTCTACGATTTGTTTTAGATTTTTCACATAAAAATTTTAGTCTTCAATGCTTTTTCTTTTACCCGGTTATGTGGGGGATCTTCCAGCAAAAGTAGGATAGAAAACTCATCTCTATTGAAATAAATTTTCTAGCCCGCAATAGTTATGAGTAATTACATAACCATATGACTGTAATTTTTTAACTTTTAAAATAAAATTCATAAAAATAATTAAATTAAAAAAATTATTCTTTTTTTTAATATTATGAGTTGCCATTTGGCCCACATTCAGAATTTGTTACTAGTTGAAATCCAAAATCTATTTTTAAAACATTCAACAGAAATTAAAAAAAAAATCCCTAACCGGCCATAAACCGTACATAACATGAGAATACAGAGTCCTTGTTCTTTTTTTTTCCCTATAAAATAATTAAAAAGAATTTACAAATTTGTTTTTAAATTAAAGAAAACTAATAAAAAAGAACAAGTTTTCAGCTTTTAATTAAATTAATTTTCAAAGTGTCCATTTAATAAAATAAAGATACTTTTGTATAATTTAAAAAAAACGTGCGCTGTGGCGTGTTATAATTGTCGTACATGCATTTTTTTTTATTGATTAAAAAAATCAAATATTAATAATTTGAGGTCAGCCTGTAAAAATTAATAATTGTTGCGTCATGGAGTATTCGCGTCCGTAGAGAAACATAAAGTTTAACATCTTAGCATTGTGCGAAAATCCGGCACGCAAACAGATAAGAGAGATAGTGTGTCATCCACTAGAGACAACAAGATTTTTACATGAAAACCCCTAAAAATGAGGAAAAATCACGGGGCCTAGCCCAGTTTAAATGAATCTACTAGTATTGTAGTTGATTACAAATGAGGTCCTTCCTCGGGGGAAGGCCTTAGCTTGATGTACATCTTATAGAGTACATTATATTGTGAGAATACATAGCATCATTATTGATGTGTTTGTTTGGTCTGAAAGACTGTAGTAGGTGGACGACGTAAGTCGGAAAGATCGATGTCGGCGGGCAATGGAGGCCAGAAGGATTGTAGTCAACGGGCGACGTTAGTCAGAAGGACCGTTGTCTCACGATGAAGGTCAAAAGGATGGCGTCAGGTAGAAACTTGGTGACGAGCGGATCCGACGTCAGTTGGAAGCCAAGGAGAACTCCGACATTAGATGGTATTCGGGCAGAACTCCAGCGTCATTTGGAGTTTGGGTGAAACTCCAGTGTCACTTGAACGTCGGGCAGAATTCTGGCGTTGCTTGAACGTCGAGCAGAACTCCAACGTTGTTTGAACGTCGGGCAAAACTCTGGCGTCAGGCAGAATTCTAACGCCAGACAAGAATTTCGACGACGGTGGTCGAGGAGGAGTTTCTTCCGTCCTATCCTTCTCTTTTTCTTCTTTCTTGGGCCCCCTCACAACAGAAATAAGAGGTATATTTATAGATTTCTGGAGTGGCATGGCCTGTAAATAAGTGAGAGATCAGGGGCGAATCGGGAGTGGTTTGAATGGATGGCCGATATTGAATCACTTGAATGTGGACTGTTCGTCATACATTTGAAGGTCTTAGTGATGTCAGAATTTGGAGATATTAGGCTCGTTGGATTCGTCTCGTCGAGCCGTTCGATTCGACTATAAGCACGTCATATTTAGAAACTGTTTGGTAACTCAATTTGTGGTTCGAACTTTCCAACAGCGCTTTAGGTACTTGATTTGGACACATTTGGGCTCGGATTGAGTCGAATTTGGTGTCGTTGGGTTCGTATTTCCGAGACATTCAATTTGACTGTAAGTTTGCTGAAATCGGAATTCAGATGATCCCAAATTTAAGTTTTGAAGTTTCTGGCTTGATTTTGTTTCGAGATTCGTGCCCGATCAAGATAATTTTTTGATGATATATCAATAATAATAATAATAATAATAATAATAATAATAATAATAATAATAATGGGAATAGATTCCTTCTTACAGCCAACGTTCATTTCATGCCAAGTGGCGAATTAGAACCATACAAATTGCATGAATAAGTTTTGACGAATTGAAAAAAATGTATTAGATTATTGTATATAATTCTTTTCTATGAAATGTGAATTATGGATGTTTAGTTGGCTCTAATATGTTAAATTTGATGATGAGATGATTAAGATTAAATACAATTCTTTTATTATATTTTAGAACATGGCAATTCGAGCCCCTCTAAAAGGAGAGATTATTATGTGCGGTGTCCGAACACGTCCGGATGCTAATCTGGACGCGCCACATCATCAAATGCACTTTGCATTAGTGATGTGGCGTGCCTGGATTGGCCTTCGGACGCACACCGCACTTAATAATTTTTCCTCTAAAAGGGTGTTATCTCCTAACATCATGGCCTTGACATTTATCTGGTGAGAGAACTATATTATACACTATATAGTTTGAAGAAATAAGAATGTGAAGATTAAGGCTTCGTTTGGGAGAGCTTTCGTACTGCTTTCTAAAATAACTTTATAGTATTAAAATTTGTAGCTCAAAAAGTTTTTGTATTAAAAAATTGCTTTAGAAAGCAACAAGAAAGTTGTCACAAATGAATGCTAAGCTTTTTTCCGAAAAGGAGTTTCGTGTCAATAACAGAAAAGCACAAATTCATATTGCTACTAAGATGTGAGTTTTACACTTTGTTTGAGACAGCTTTCTTACTGCTTTTTAAAAAGACTTTTCTAATAGAAAATTTTTTAAAAAGCAGCAAAGAAGCTATCCCAAACAAAGGCTTAGAAGATAGTTGATATTAAATCTGCTTTTGAATATATGACTTTCTTGTTTATAAGTTTTAGTTATATATTATTTGGATAAAACTATGAAATTGAACAAAATTAATCTTGGTTGTTTGTTTTGGTTTTGTTGTTAATGTACATCTTCTATTATGAGCAGTAAATTTGTTTTTTAATTACTAGTTGATTTTTCTACTTTTATAAAAGCAATAAAAAAATTATTAAATTATATTAAATTAACAAAATAATTTAAATAAACAAGTGACAAAAACTTTAACCTGCACATTATTTATTCCAAATGCTAAAATTGTATATTTTAATAAATATTATTTGTTATTCTAATACATGTTATGTAAGCTAAATATAATTAACTTCATCCTTAAAGATAATTACATTCACTCTAGAAGAAAAGTCTTTTTGTGACAACCCCAATGGTCACAAATTTGGTCAAAATAGGAATTTATTGTTAATATATATGAGAAGATTTATATACAATTGTTAAAACTTCTATTAATCATCGTTCATTACTTTGCGAGTTTGCGTAGAAAACCTTGTTATATTGTAGCTCTTTTAACATTGATCACATGATTGCCATCACCCACTATTGCATTATCGATTTGAGACGGCTTTCTTACTGTAATCACACTAATACAAGCAGTCAAGCAAATTGAAGAGGACCACCACCTGAACAAGCCGAAACAAACTACTCCACTACGTTCGTTCGTCACAGTAGTCTGCCAACTGACTTTTAGCACGCATTCTAGCTAAATGTCCTCTCTCCTTCTATATATGCTTGTATTATAGTGCAAGAACATCGTTAAGCTCAATATGATGCTACAATAAAACTACAGAACTTAAGTTCTTCATGTCATTCTGTCTGTTTCATTCTCTGCTTCTTTACAGATTTTCTCACAAACTGTTTCTTGAAGCAAATTTTTTTTGTACTAGAAATGTGCTTTAAAAAACAGTAAGAAAGCCGTCCAAAACGAAACATAAGTACCTTTAGCTACCATCCATAAAATGTGATCAAGCTCATGCACCGAATTATCCGCCCCTTTCTTCTTATGGGTCCGCTAAAAGAACTCAATATTTTTTGCATATCATTTCAGTTCTTTCCTACATATCACCAATTAATTTTTTGTCTTCCAGTATCATGAACTTAATAATTGGTACGTCGTCAATTTTTTTTTGATCGGGCAAGAATCTTGATGCAAAATCAAGTTGGAAATTTCCGAAATTAAAATTGGGACCATCCAAACTCCAATTTCAGCAAACTTACAGTCGAACTGAGCGTCTCGGAAATATAAACCCAACGACACCAAAATTAACTCAATCTGAGTCCAAATGGATCCAAAGCAAGGGTTAGAAGCAATGTTGGAAGGTTCGAACAGCAGTTTGGGTTACCAAACTGTTTCCAAACTTGATAAGCTTATATTTGAATCGAGCGGCTCGACGAGACAAATCCAACGAGTCCAAGATCGCCAAATTTCGACATCATTAACTCCTTCAAATGTCCATCAAACGGTCCATGATCAAGGGATTCAACATCGGCCGTCCATTCGAGCACTCCCCCTTTACCCTTGATCTCTCACCTATTTACGGGCCATGCCACTCCAGAAAATTTATAAATAGACCCCTCATTTCTCTTGAGGGGGGACCAAGCAAGAAGAGAAGAGGAGAAGAGAAGAAGAGAAGGAAGAAGCTCCTTCTCGACCACCGCCGGAACCTCGCCGGACCACCGCAGGAGCCTCGCCGGACCACTGCAGAAACCTCGTCAGATCACCACCTGAGGCCCTCACCCTCACCGGACCACCGCGGAGCCTCGTCGGACCACCGCCGGAGCCTCGCCGGACCACCACGTGAAGCCTTCATCTTCGCTAGAGGCCCTCACCTTTGCCAGAGGCTCTCACCTTCGTTAAAGGCCCTCACATTCGCCAGAGGCCCTCACCTTCGCCAGAGGCTCTTACCTTCATCAAAGGCCCTCACCTTCGCCAGAGGCCCTCACCTTCGCCAGAGGCCCTCACCTTTGCTAAAGGCCCTCACCTTCGTTAGACCATCACATGAGGCCCGAAGTTCTACCAGACCATCACCTGACGCCCGAACTTCTACCGAAGTTCTGCCCTCCAACTACGATCTTTCAGACCCCTAGTCTCCTACCGACTACGGTCATTCAGACCTTCGTCGCCTACTATGGTCTTTCCGACCTCCATCACCAAACAATGGTCTTTCTGATCCCGATCTCCTACCGACTAAGGTCCTTCTGACCTCCATCGCCTACTATGGTCCATCCGACCTCCATCAACAGACAACAGTCTTTCTAACCTCGGTCTCCTGCCGACTATGATCCTTCTGACCTCCGTCGCCTACTATGGTCCTTCCGACCTCCATCAACAGACAACAGTCTTTCTGACCCTGGTCTCCTACCAACTACGGTCCTTCAGACCTCTGTCGCCTATTATGGTTCTTCCGACCTCCATCAATAGACAACAGTCTTTCTGACCCTAGTCTCCTGCCGACTACGGTCCTTCGGACCTCCATCGCCTACTATGGTCCTTTCGACCTCCATCAACAGACAACGGTCTTTCTGACCCCGGTCTCCTGCCGACTACGGTCATTCTGACCTCCGTTGCCTACTATGGTCCTTCCAACCTCTATCACATGACAACGATCTTTCCGACCTTCATCCTATCGACTATGGTCGTGCCGACCAAACAAACATGCCTATATTGTAACTCCCACCATGTAATGCGCTCTATATGATGTACATTTGTATCATCAAGCCAAGGCCTTCTCCTTAAGAGGGGCCTCATTTGTAATCGACTGCAAATACTAGTGGATTCATTCAAACTGGATTAGGCCCCGTGATTTTTCCCCCTTTTTAGGGGTTTCCACATAAAAATTCTGGTGTCTCTTATGAATGCTACACCCTCTCACTTATCTAATTGTGTGCTGGATCTTCGTACAATGCTAAGACGTTAAACTATATATTTCTATACCGCCGCGAATACTCTAGGACGCAACAATAATAAAGAGATAGCAGTTAAGTTAAGCATTCAACATGTTAAATTTAACTTTATAGTTCATCAACTTTGTAACTACGATCATAACTTTGATTGTCTCTTGCAACCTCTCAAGAAGGCTCATCAATGCAATTAGAACATGATGTTTCTTCTATTTTATAAATATATGTGTCTGATAATATATCTTCTTCAAAAACATACGAACAACATGCATTACTCATCATATTAATATATGAGTTAGGCTCAAATAAATCTTATTTTGTTCAGAGATATAAATTTGTGATAAATATTACAATCAAAATTTTTTGTCGTAAAAATTATTGGCACGGATTTGCAACAACTTTGTGGCCATTTTTTCTTCATTATTTTGAAATTGATTTATAACTTATTTGTGACAATTTTTTTTTTGTCAGAATGTTATGATTGACATTTTGTGATGGAGCATATGTTGTAATTTTGAGAGAAATTTACTACAAAGTTGTGATTGAACACAAGGAAGGCACGAAGCGTAGTAACCTCCGGAGTGAATGAGTGCAGCAAGGAAAGAAGGCTATTAGCTGCCTACATGGCTACATAGTACTAATAAGTTAGCATGATCAGATCAAAAAAAGAGAGCTAGCGGACGAGAGTGAAGAGAGAGATAAGGCAAATAACATGGATAAGAGACAAAACAGGTAATCCCACATCTTAGATGAGCTAGAGATCATAAACCAATTGCATATTATATATGTTCCTTCTTTTTCTCATAATGTCTTCAGTCATCTAATCAATCTCCATAAATCTACCTCTCATTTGGGCTGATAATATTTGTAAGCTTAGAGATGACTTGTCGTTGAGGGATCTCACGACAAAATTATTCATTGACGAGGTTGTCATTGTCAAGTTGTTGGATAAAAAAACTACTCGAAAAAAAAGAAAGCTACAATAAAATTGCAAGGCCTTAAGAAATATAAATATACTTCAAATATTAGTACTAATACATACTTACAAAATGGTGTTAAATATAAATTTGCAAAAGTGCAGGGGATCTTTGAAAATTACAGCTGGACATTTGAAGAAAACGGAGATGCATTAAGCAAAAGCGAAGAAAAATAATGATATTCAAATTAAGAAAGGTTCAACGGCTATTTTTCTCCACTTCTCCCCAGCCCCTCTTGCCACTGCACGTCGAGCTTAATTCCCATTGCTATTGTGGCGGCGAAGCAAACATCATTGAACTCTGCAAACAGAAGCACTTCAAAGAAGCCATATACGCCTTTCATTCCCTTGAATCCAAAACGCTCCAACGCAGAACTTACGCCAACCTCTTTGTTGCCTGCGCCCAGCTCAAGTCCATCCACCATGGCCGCCTTGTCCACCGTCACCTCTCCTCCTCCAAAATCATCTCCGACGTCATCCTCCACAACCATATCCTCATCATGTATGGCAAATGCGGAGCCATGGATGACGCCCGCCAACTGTTTGACATTATGCCCGAGAGAAATATTGTTTCTTGGACCGCTATGATTTCTGGGTATTCCCAAAGCAATAGAGAGATTGAAGCTGTGGAGTTGTACTTAGGAATGCTTCATGCAGGCTTGCTTCCGGATCAGTTCTCATTGGGAAGTATGGTTCGATCTTGTTCTAGCCTATTGGATGTAGAGTTGGGAAGGCAGTTGCACTGTCATGTCATAAAGTTAGGTAATGGACCTGATCCTACTGTTCTGAATGCACTAGTTACAATGTATTCGAAAACCGATAGAATTAGTGATGCATTTTTGGTGTTTCAGAGGATTACAGAAAAGGATTTGGTCTCTTGGGGATCAATGATTGCTGGATTTGCTCAGCAAGGTCATGAAATGGAAGCTTTGCACCTTTTTAGGGAAATGATCGGCACAGGGGTTCATCGACCCAACGAGTTTCATTTCGGGAGTGCTTTTAGTGCTTGCGGAAATATAAGTCTATTGGGGTATGGGGAGCAGATTCACAGTTTATGTACGAAGTTTGGGCTTGAAAAAAATGCATTCTCTGGTTGTTCTCTAAGTGACATGTATGCAAGGTGTGGAATGTTGAATTGCACGAGGAAAGCATTCTACCAGGTTGAGGTACCTGATTTAGTTTCATGGAATTCAGTTATAGGTGCATTTTCTTTTGGAGGTTCTGCAGATGAAGCTATTCAATTTTTCTCAGAGATGAGACTTTTAGGTTTGGAACCAGATGATATTACTATTCGGTGCCTGCTTTGTGCTTGCACGATCCCTCAGTCTCTATTTCAAGGCCAACTATTCCATGCTTATTTATTCAAGATGAGTTTTGGCAGAAATACTACAGTCTGTAATGCCCTTCTAAACATGTATGCCAAATGTTCAGACCTGAATACTGCAATGAATCTCTTCGAAGAAATGAATAATACTCGCAATACTGTTTCTTGGAACACAATTTTAACTGCATGCTTACAGCACGAACAACCACTTCAGGTTTTTAGGTTATGCCGACTGATGAGAAGTTCGAAAATTGAGTTTGATCAGATAACATTCAATTGTATAATTAGTGCTTCTGCTGATTTGGCTTGGCTAGACATGGGAAATCAAGTTCACTGTCATGCCTTGAGAAATGGATTTGAGGATTCACTGATGGTTAGGAATGGTTTGATTAATATGTATGCCAAATGTGGAAACTTAAATCATGCAGGAAAGTTGTTTGAGTTGACAGGAAGTGATTGTGATGTTTTCTCATGGAACAGTTTGATTGTAGGCTATGCACAATTTGGCTATGGAAGGGAATCTCTTGAGCTGTTTAAGAGAATGCAGTTCTTTGGGATTAAGCCAAACCATGTTACATTTGTAGGGGTTCTCACTGCCTGTAGTTATATTGGACTGGTAGATGAAGGGCTCTATTACTACGACATGATGAGTACCATTTATGCTATTTCTCCCACAAGAGAACATTGTTCATGCATAGTTGATTTGCTCTCTCGAGCTGGTAGATTGAGTGAGGCTGAAAGCTTCCTTAACAAGATGCCAATTGAACCTGATGTCATTATGTGGAAGACTTTGTTAGCTGCCTGCAGGATTCAAAATAATATGGATATTGGGAAGAGAGCAGCTGAGAGTGTTCTATGCATTGACCCCTATAGTTCTGCCGCCTATATTTTGTTGTGTAGCATTTATGCTTCTTCTGGTTGTTGGGATGATTTAGCCAAACTACGAAGATCAATGAGAAGTCATGGGGTGAAGAAATCTCCTGGGAAGAGCTGGATTGAGGTCAAAGGAGAAATGATTGCCTTTATTGTTGAAGACCGAAGACATCGACAAACAGAAGATATATATGGAATACTCGTAGTGCTAGATTTTGACATGAGAGAAGTTAGTCATGATCCAATATCTTCATTGGAAGGGTTGAAGCATATTAGATAAGTATAAACACTTATCTGCTTTTGACTCTCACGGAAAGATTTAAACTTATGGGGTCCGCGGGGTGAAGAAATCTCCTGGGAAGAGCTGGATTGAGGTAAAAGGAGAATGATTTCCTTTATTGTTGAAGAGTGAAGACATTGACAAACAGAAGATATATATGGAATACTCGAAGTGCTAGATTTTGACATGAGAGTAGTCATGATCCTGTATCTTCATAGGAAGGTTTGAAGCATATTAGATAAGTAATAACACTTCTGTTTTTGACTCTCACGGCAAGATTTAAACTTATGGGCCCTCAAGTTCTTGTTATTAGTTCTTGATCGGCAAGATTTAAGCTCTGTTGTTTGGATAATTCTGCGACCACTAGTCATTCTACAAAGTTCAAATGGAAAATTTTGCCGTCCTTTATATGAGCCACTCAAAGTTCGATTGTCTATTACATTTCCACACTTTGTTGTTCAACATCAGGGTGCTTAACTTCAAAGGATGGCTTTTGAAATTTATCCTTCGCGCAATACAAGAGGTATGCTTTTATGATTCTGTATTCATTCTGTAAAAAGGTTTGGTGCATTACAATTTAATTTCTTATAAGTTGTTTTTATATTTATGTTGTAAAGAGTGTTGCATTTCATGTGGATATTTTCTAGAGATGCAAATTTTCTTCTGCTAAAGGCTAATTGTTTGATAAAACTAAGAAGGATATGGTAAAAAATGATTATATCATATAGATAGTTGGAGTAGCACCTATTGGAGGAAGATAAGTTAAGCAAAAAGAAATTTCGATAAATTTGTAACATATCTAACATACAACAACAACAATAACAACATCAAGCCTAACTATTATTGACACCGCTAACTATTATAAATCAAAATGAGAATACATCAACAAAGTAGCAATAACAATAAGTGAAAAGAAAATTAAAAGAAACAACTGCTTAAATAAAATTACCTAAACCCAAAAAAATACAAATAGCCTGCTAAAAAAGCTTTAAATACCAAATGATATCTTATTATTAATAAATCTACTCATGTGGTGATAGTCTATGAAGCACTTCAGTAGAACTTGTTCTAAACAAGTGAGTTTGAGAATTCAAATTCAACAACTAATTTTTTATCTATGAAAGCAGAAATAATCTGGAGATGGGGCATGCAACATGAACAATCAAAAGAAGTATGCAAAGGTGATAATTTTGTTCTCATCACTTCAAGCAAAGATGATGGAGTGAGCAAATTTTAACATAAGCAAAAGATAAAAGGTGTTGGGGATGAGGAGAAAACATCACAATGATGTGATAAGCAAGAAAGTAAAAGTAGTGCAAAGTAAATGACACCAAGATTTAACATGGAAAAACACAAATTAGGGGAAAAAATACGGAGCCACACCACGAAGAAATCTAGTATGAAAATTAGGAAAAATAAGTACATTTCTCTCTTCTCTCTCACTCTCTCATTGCTTCTCTTCTCACATGCATCATTCTCTATATCTACACTACTCAAAATACAATAGAAAGTCAAGTAAATAACCCCAAGGGATGCAAAACCCTTCAAAAAAATGAGAAAGAAAATCATCCAGTCTGTCTCGTAGCACTAGGGCACCAATTTGGGGCATTGCGACGCTCAAACCTCTGTCTTAATCCACTGTGGCACCATATCTAGATCGTTGTGTCGCTCCGATCTTTGTCGTTTAGCGTTGGGTCTCTCGGGTACACAGTTCTTGGCGCTTGGGTACGCAGCGCCGGTGCGTTGTGCTGAAAAATTAAATTTCTGGTGCAAAACCAAGCAAGAGTAAACAACCCCCCCCCCCCCCCCACAGAGTAAACCCCCCCCCCCCCCAACACACACATACAAACATGACAAGCTTGAGGTCCAAGGTAACAGAACCAATCCGATCGATCTAACACAATCAGATTCCACACATAACAAATGGCAAGGAAAAAGAGGAAGGAACCGAGCTCGCTGTTAAAGGAGAATGGCATGGAGGAAGGGTTTGTGGATGTCAATTTTTTTATCAAGGATGAAGGATGTGAGAAGGCGGCTTCTCTCTTATAATTTTTTTTTCAACATTATTATGCTATATGTCAAATATAATGATTTAAACGTTAAATATAGAAATTCAAGATTTATATGTAAATCTCCTAATATAATTTTGTATTCAATAAAATTTTAATAATTATAAATAATATTAAGACAAAATTAATCACTCGGTTCTCTGTGAAATTCTATTCCTTTCCTTAAAATAACCCCAATTATGTCATCATGTTGGACTGAGGCTTAACATTTCAAATTGAACCAAAAGCAGAGTATTGTTCATATTATAAATCCATTCACAAATTGTTAATGGTATGACGTGGCATAAGTGGGACCAAATTATAATTATATGAATTTTCTGCGGTTAACAAATAAAAAATTATGAAGAAAAATAGTATGTCGGTTAGAGTTATTATAGCTATGGCTTATCTGAGGACCAACCAACCGCCTGGACGATAAACAAAGAGCCTTTTTCTTGAACAAATCGTGGGGTCCACAGTGTTGAACGGTCGATTTTTTGTCCACGTGGGATGAACCACTGGCTTGCCATGTAAATGGATAATTTAATTTAATCAACAGCATTATTTCTTTGCTTCATATTATAAATTAATGGTGTTGCCTTTATCAGTAGAGAAATTTGACTTGTATTTCTCACAATGCTTTCTTCCATTTAGATAAAAATATTCTCACTTTGGATCTGATTGGTTTATCGAATTTCTTCAATTATTCTATAGAATTGAACGTAAATCTCCTTCTCTCTTATTTTTCAATAAATTTAAGAATTTGCTCAATCTAAAGTGTAAGGTTTAAGGTTTATAAATTTTTTTTTGAAAAAAAGGTTAGAACAAAGAAGTATATATTGCTTTAGATTGCAAGAATAGGTCTAGGAAATATTTATGTTTTAGACCAGATTTATGCTATTTTGTGTTGGTGTAAAAATTAACATTTTCATATGTTGGGTCTAAGTAAAAATTTTTAGGTAAATATAATATTTATTCATTAACTTCATTTTTCCATTAGATTTTAGTAATGCATTTAGTTTACAAATTTTAGGTTAGAATATTGTGAGTTTTTTGGTAATTGTAGGTTATATTTAAGTTTATTTTTTGCTTAACAGATTAAAATTTTATTTATGATATATATATATATATATATATATATATATATATATATTATTAATGTTATAACTTTTCTTAAATTATATGAATCATTTTTATTTGCCTAATGATATATTTTTATTTGCAAAATTTATTTCCCCCCGCCGCCCCTGCACACACACACATTATTCACATTAAGGGGAGGAAAGAGAGGGAAAGAAGAGGAAGAAATTGATTAGGTGTGCTATAGAATGTGTCCCAAGTGTTGCATGCAAATTTTGGCAAAATTAGAAAATATCACTTTTGGAGCTCACCAATGTCGCATGTTCAAGCGCCGCGGCGCTGCACTCAGCCAAGGCGCCCGAAAGTGACATTGTGGCACAAGATCTCAGGTTGTTGCAGTTGCAGATTTTTTATCGCTGCAGTGCTCCGATTTGAGGACCGCAGCATTAGGTCATTATGAGCTCTTTAAATATATTTTAATTCCATTAATCCGATCTTTTCATTCGAGCAACCAGCCAAGTAGGAGATAGAAAGAGAGGTTTGGAGAGAAAATTATGTTTTGAGCCACTTCGGGCCATTTTCAACTGTCAGCCAAGTTGGAAAAGTTGTGTGAATCAAAGTAAGTCACTTTATTTCTATCTATGTTTTCAAAATATGAAAAATTTTGAATTTTTTGATTAAAATTGTATTTCTGTTAGCGAAAATGTGAATAGCTTTATAACGGTAAAACTTTCTCCGCATAACTTTTTATATGTTATGAGAACATGATTACAAACATTTGAGTATTTTCTGAAGCTTTTATACCAGGTTTTTTGAAATTTGTGCTATTTTAATTGAACAAAAATTAATCTAAACACTGAAAAATAATGTTTAGTTCAATAAATATCTTAAAATAGTGTTTTATACATTCTTTTGTAATTTGGTTACGTTTTGACATTATAAAAATTTGCTCAGTAAGAAGTTCAGTTATCTACCTTTATACAATACTATGAAATTCTATCATGTGATAAATTTTACTTTAATTACTGTAATATGATGAAATATATGCCTATGTGGTGAGATATATGCTTATAAGATTGAAAAATATATGGTGTGAGTTATAAGAGGTCTTTTGAGATAATGTATATGTTATGTAATATTTTAGTGCCTGTAAGGCATGTTCTAGTGCCTACAAACATGTTCTAGTGCTATGAGTACAAAAAGGAGACATAAGGGACCAAAATCCTTTGACATTTTATCTTGGATCGGAATATGAAATATGAAATGTTATATATATGATATAAACTATTTTATACTTTATATGCTTCGTTTGTTCACTTGCTCAGTATTGTTAATTGCAAAAAATTGTTATGCTTTAGTTACCTTTCCTAGTACACACATTGAATTATATGATAGCATTTAACTATTTTTAAATATTCTTCAAAATATTTAATTAATAAAAGAAAAGAATTTAAAAATTTAGATTGTCTTATGTGATTTGCTGAGCTGTTGTTGCTTATTATTGGTTGATTGTGATTTTCAGAGTCTGGGATAGGAAATGAGGCTGTTGATTAGCAGTTCATGATAATATTTGAGTTAATAGGAATTTTATTATTTTGATTTTTGTACAATCATAACTAGTTTGTTTTTCAATTATGTAGCTTCTAATTGTAGCCATGTATTGTAATATATATTTTTTTGATAAAATGAAAAAACCAATGTGGAAGAGATTATTTTTCAGTATTTGGATATTTTAATAGCTTTGTAGCCTGTATTTTTTATTGAAATGAAATTAGAAGATAATTTGAAACTTTCCAAAATTAGATCTTCGGATTTATCTGTCATAGCTCAACACGATGGGACATATCCTAATTGGGTTGGGGATTGCCCGCCGATTACGATCCTTCTGACCACTTTCACCCGATAACAGTCTTTTCAACCTCGGTCGCCCACCGTTTATAATCTCTTTGACCACCTTCTCTAGACTACGGTCTCCCCAACCATCATCACCTAACAACGATCCTTTCGACGTAAATTTTAATTTTGCATAAATAAACCGCATACGTGGACATTTGAAATAAAAAATTGTGGATATATAATAAACTTTTACATGGGCGTAAAGAATTAATAAATGAGTTCGTTAAGGATGATGAATATTTTGTGTATGTAGCTTCGTAACAAACTTTTTTTTTATTTAAATGAAAATTTAGATAGTAATGCTTTAAACACAAAAAATCGAGATTCTAACTATGCAAGCATGGGTAGCAACTCCTTACACTAAGCATAGACGTAGATCAATACATTTTTTTTTATTTTACTTATGTTTAAAATTTATTGTAATAAATTTCTATTTATATTTGTAGAAAGAAAGTACTTGAAGAAAACATACTAAGAATTTGACAATTTAAAAAATTAAGAAATACAATTTAAAATTTAAATTTAGATTTTGATATATGAATGAGAATCTTAAAAATTAAATTTTTATTTTTTAAAATAATCAAATCATCGCCTGACTACGGTCCTTCCGCCCACGATCGCCCACTACGTTCATTCCAACCACATCGTCCGACTATTGTCCTTCCGACCTACATCGCTCACCAACTATGGTCATGCTGACCAGACAAACATATCAAACTGATTCTTCCAATTCCCACAATGCAATGTACTTTATATTATGTATATTTGCAACATTGAGCTAATGCCTTCCCCACAAGAAAGGGTCCCATTTGTAATCAACTGAAAACACTAAATGATTCATTTAAACTGAGCATGGCCCCATGATTTTTTCCGTTTTTCGAGGTTTCTCGTAAAAATTATGATGCCTCATATGAATGTTACATTCCTACTCATTCATCTATTTTTGTGATGGATCTTCATATATGACTAGGATGCTAAACTTTATATATATATATATATATATATATATATATATATATATATATATATATATATATATATATGAGACATTCAAGTCATTTAAGTCAAACTCATACACACAACGTATACACAAAGACTCGAACCCAAGAGCTCTTAATTGTAAGCCTAAGCTCTCAACCAACAGACTAAGATGAGCTGTATTTTTTTATATTTTTTTAATTGGCCGACTATTTATTCATTTGCAATGAATACTAAAAAAAATCTCTAAAAAAACACATGTCTAAAAAAGGAAGATTGGCTTTTCAAAGCACTGAAGGTCAACTGTATCTTACCAGTTTTGTGGTAGTGGGCCCGTGGATGTCCGAATTTGGTAAGGTTTGGCAGCGAGGATAAGCTCCTGCGGCTGCTGCCATTCTCGCACGTGCTTATTCACACCTTCTCAAGTCAAAGAGAGGAGAAATTTATAATTATTCTTTTCAGACACCGAATCGTTTGGAGTCGAATTAGAATGCGCCACATCATTTGATAATACATAGTAAAAAAGTGATGTGGTGCATTATGATTCATCTTCGGACAGCGTCCGTATCCGTACAGAATAATTTTACCAAAAAAAAGGAGAGAGATGCGTGTATTTTGAGTAGTTTGAAAGTTATATATGCCTTGTTAATTAGATTAGTAGTTTTCTCCAAGGAAAAAAATTAGAAAAGATGATTATGTTTTAAATTTAAAATTTCTTGGATAGTCGTTTAATTTTTAATCTAGTAAACATTAAAATTGATTTACTTTGATTTAAAAATATTTCATACAAAATTAATTAGATTAACTTATAATGAGCTCAACATAATTACAAAATTGATTCGAAGTTTTCTTATCAAATTTAATTTAAAAAGAAAAATGAACCTCTTTACACTAGCATATATTTTTCTTTTTTCTGAGAATTATTGACCTAATATCCGACTTGGGAAGGCGATCAAATGAAGGCTCTTGCCTCGATATGTTTTGACTCAGAAAATCAAGATTGACTTGTTTTATTACCCATTTTGACCCGAAATAAGAGATTGATTCGAAAACTAGCAATTTTTTATCGGCCCCAGATCATTCGGGTCATGTTGGGTTGATCCGGACCCGAAGCAGGTCGAGTTCTTATCCGAAAAAATGAACTGGTTGCAAAAATGGGTTGGACTCGATTGACCCAAATAGTGTCAGATCGGTTCCTGATTCGACCGAATCCAACCCGTGAAATTGATACCCTAATAAAAACTCATAATATATTATCACTTAATTAAATTTATGAATAAAATGTTTTTTTCAGATGTAAGTAATGGATATTCATTATATTTGGTAGGGTCGTCACAATCGATGACCCCAATTTAGCAGCTGCTATAATAAAGATCTCTCTTTAATCTCGCATAGATTTTATAATGTTTTCAGTTTTCACACTGTTAAATTTCGGCATATAACGTGACGATCTTTGCAATCTCCACTTTGATTGTTGGCTGGATTTTGATCAGAGCATACTGTTAGGGTTTAGTTTGCGATCCGGACAAGATCTCGTTGTGCGTTGATGCTTACAGGAAGGGGGAGATTATCGGTGCGAGCATCAAATCTGTGAGAATTTGGGCGGAAGACACGCAACAATATGAACTTCAGGGGCATCGGAGTAGACGGCATGGACGTCCGGCAGGAGCCGGACGGGGCGGCGGCACAGCCGCTGACGCGGCAATCGTCGATCTATTCACTAACCTTTGACGAGTTTCAGAGCACGATGGGTGGTGTCGGGAAGGAGTTTGGGTCGATGAACATGGAGGAGTTCCTGAAGAACATCTGGACAGCCGAAGAGAGCCAGGCCGTGGCCTCTGCTCTTGGCGCCCCCCCTGATGGAGGTTTAGGCTTACAATCTGGGCTCCAGCGTCAGGGATCGCTTACGCTTCCGAGAACACTCAGCCAGAAGACCGTTGACGAAGTGTGGCGAGATCTCACCCCCGGAAGCGCTGGCGGAGTGGGTGGATCCAACTTCCAGCAGCAGCAGCGGCAGCCGACCATTGGAGAGATGACCCTCGAGGAGTTCCTTGTACGAGCTGGGGTGGTGAGAGAGGAGATCAACCATTCGGTTTCGGGACCTGCTATTAATAGCACAGGAATTCCTGACGGCAGCAGTGCCAATATTACTAATAGCGTCTTTTACGGGGATTCTTTGGCTTCTGGAAATAATAACTCCGGTCTCTCACTATGTTTTTCTCAGGCAGGACGCAATAATGCGAACATCATGACGAGCTCCATTCCGGGCAATGATAACGCTAATCTCGCTATGTCCGCCAAGGGTGCGAGGACATACGCCCCACAGTTGCCATTGGGCAGTAATATGAACTCTCAGGGGATGAGAGGTGGAGGATTCCTTGGTATTGGGGATACGGTTGTCAACAATGGGATGATCCCTGGGATGGTCGGCTTAGGTGGAGTAGGGGCCAACGTTGTCACGTCAATATCGCCGGCGAACCAGATTCCTCCCGACGGCCTTACAAATGTGAATGGTGATCTTTCTTCTTTATCTCCCGTGCCTTACCTTTTCAATGGGGACTTGAGGGGGAAGAAGCGCAGTGGAGCTGTGGAAAAGGTTGTGGAGAGGAGGCAGAGGAGAATGATAAAGAACAGAGAATCAGCAGCGAGGTCTCGGGCCAGAAAGCAGGTGATCTTTTATTTTTTTCTCTATATAAGTTGGCCATTCCTAAGAATTCTAGAGTTATGTTGAAGAATGTTAAATTTTAGTGGTTGTTTTGAGGCGTGTATGATCACTTTCTTCAAAGAAGATATTGCTTCCCTTGGTGAATAAACAGGACAGTTGAATATTCTCAAGAAGCTACAAAAGATTTTGTATAAAACTTTCATGGAGGGTTTATTATAGCCTGTAATAAATGCACAAGTGTCCAGTTTTTGACTTATAAACATTATAAGCGGCGCAAATGCATTCATTCTTTTACAAGGTCTAATTAACTATTTTAACCATCAAAAAGACAAATTCCTTATAAACACTTTCATGTATTTTTCTTAGGAGATGTGAAACAAATCATACTCATATTACAAACTTTCCAACAATCTATTACAATCTTTCCAGCTCATCGTGATGTGATCTGCTGCTTGCAGTTTGACTGGACTGTACTAGTTTTAAATGGTTTCAACGCCTCATTTTTTTCTGTTTCCTACTCTGCATGTGCATGAATCACTTGACCGCTATTGCTAATTTTCTCCCCACTCCCTACCTATGCTGATTCATCGTTCTCTGAGGACAAATATAGTTTATCAGGATTTAAATTAACTTATTGTTTGTTGTTTTTTTTTTCTTTGAACGGGTCACTTCTTTTTTTTTCACATTTGTTTTTAATAGTTTTTAAAAGCAAATTTCAAGCCGGCTATTTTTTGAAGGGAATTGTTTTCCAGAATTGTCTATATTTATGTCTTGAAAAAATTTATATTAGAAAACCCTCGATCAAAAATTGATCAAGATGAGTATTAAAATAGTTGAATTTGTTTTGAGATGCATGGGTAAGCAATTAAGTTTTATATTACATTCATCTCAAAATAGATTTTGTGGTCTAAAACCAATCCTGAACAAAAAATTAATAAATGACATATAATTTATCTTTTTTTTGTTTTATGTTTCCGTTTCTTCCCTGGTTGAACTTTTTGTTGGAACGCTAACAGATAGCTATAAATGACATCTAGCACCATGTTGCCTAACCAGGCTTCCCTTTTAAGTTACGAAGTGTTAAATTTCTGTTTCTTTTTTTGTCCAGTCATCACTAACTCAGTTTATTATACATGCTCGTTATGCGGATGAATCCTCATTTAAGATGGTGATTTTTGAAAAAGATAAATCAAATAATCATAGCCATGCAAAGTACATCTGAGGGGCTGGCATAGGTAATTGGATCCTTACAAGTGGTCAATTACTACGTTAGCTGGAGGCCTGGAGTGCATCCGCATGTTATAAACTTTTGGTCTTGGTCTATCTCTCCTTGCCCAAAATTTACTGTTTGGTTAATGGAAGTGAATAGTCTTCATCTTGTTAGTATGAAAAGGGAAACTTTGATTGATGATCTTCATGATTTTTTTTTAAGTAGACGTAGTTGATGGTCCCCGTACAGTGGTAGATGGAATTTACTTGTAGAAACCTGTAGAAAGCCCAGAAAACTTTTGAATTGTAGTTTACTTATTCTACAATCTTGGACCAGGCTTACACGATGGAGCTGGAAGCTGAAGTAGCTAAATTTAAAGAGCAAAACCAGGAATTGCAAAAGAAGCAGGTATTGCTCTTTAACTAACCTTTGTTACTTTTTTTTTTCTTTGACCATGATATGATTGTATGCTTATGAATCTATCCATTACTTAGAGAAAGCCCACTTTCTTGTATTGTTTGCACTCTGGAATGAATGCTAATCTCTACTTTAGACTTCAATTTTTAACGGAAAATCTAATCTGCTTGACCTTCAGAAATAGTCTTTAAATGTTGCATTTTTTTAATATTGTTGCCTGCAGATTGTCCCAAGGATTTATAAGAATTATATTTATATTAAGTTTTCAGTTATTTGCAAAGAAGATTGGACTATACTATTTATGCTAACGGAGCTATTATATTTTAGAAAAAAAGGTCAGAATATCCTGTTGACCTCCACCTTGGGCCCCAAAAGCTCAAATTTTCGAAGCCATATATCCCGACTAAATTTGTGGTCTATATGGGTTTCAAATAGTTGTTATTTTGGAAGAAATATAACATAAGTTTTGATTGATTTTCTAATTATTGCACTCATCTCAAGATAAATTCAATAGCTTTAAGATACATCCTATTTAAACATTGGTCATGGTCATGATATTTAAACATTGGTCATGATATCCTGACCCAAATTTTTTTCTAAAATTTATGTGTGATGAATGAGCAATAAGCGGTTTGCATTGTATGTGCAACATGGAAATTATCATTCATCTACTAGGATTTGTTTGGGAGTGCATTTTTTTCCTCAAAACCCATCATACCACTATTTAATTGTTATGTTATCGTTGATAGAATGGTTTTTAATGATGCAAGAGGACACAATGTTAGGATTTTTTTAATGCAAATAATATGATGTGTAATATATTTTTATGCAATGAAAAAAGTTTGGATTCATGAATGACGACCAGTTAATTCAACATCTCATTTCTTTGGGTTAAATCCCAAAATGGTTCACCGACTATTTGCATGTGGCCAATTTAGTTTTAGAGTACCCTATTTTTTCAATTTAGTCTATTGACTATACAAAATTTATCCACAAGTGTCCCTCGTGGACTAAATTGGGATCAATTTTGTATAGTTGAGGGACTAATTTATGATCAATTTTATACTCATTTTGGTTCAATTCTCTATAGTTGATGATTAAATTGGAGAAATGGGATGCTTTGGGACTAAATTGACTAAATATCAATAGTCGATTGGCTATTTTTGGATTTATCTTTTTTAAATGAAAACATATTTTACTAGATTGTAAAATCAATTGATAATGAAATGATAAAAAATATCAAAGAATTAAAAAAAAAAAATTGATTGAATTAATTTTCACTAATTAGATTTATAATGTATCACTTTTTAATTAAAATAAAGAATACTAAGCATGTCAATAATTTATTAAGGAGATGAAAATAGAACAAGGAATGAAAATATCGAACTAAGGGGATATTTGGTTTCATGAAAAAGAATTGCAGAGTAAAATGAATGCAATATGAAGTAAAAATAGTGTATTTAATGTACTTTTGATGTTTGTTTGATTACACGAAGATGCAAGAGTTTACTTTTTTTGTTTAGTTTGAAATAAGGGAATGCTTAGTAAACTAGCAGTGTATTTGAAGCAATAAGGTCACCAATGGCGGGGGTAGTGGATGGCGTAGCAGTAGCTGACAATATGTGATAGGATGGTGGTAGGAGGCGATGATCTCTTTTACACAAGTTGTGTATTTATGATGCTCTCAAAACAATTGAATTCTAAATATATTAAAAATGAACTAGAGTGTAAATTTCAAATTCAATCAAAAAATACTTTACATTTCAAACAAATACTCGAATTTCAAAACCCTTACGGTTATTTTGCTTTGCACTTAAAATGCTACTACCCAAATAACCCCAAGAAGCTAAAGAAAAGTAATATCAGGCTAATCATCCTTTATATGGGCAATATCAACATATAGTTTATCAAAAGTTGAATTTTCAAATTGCCCATTTGATTCATCTACTACATCAAATATGATTGGTTCATAATCATATGCAAGCATAGGTTCAAATTATATCAGAGATTCAGTTTTAGATATGATGCCATGCTCAATTTTTCTCTCCAACTCCAGTTTCGACTTTTGATCAATTGTAGGTTTAGATTCATGAACATGATCTAATTTAAATGCAGATTTAAATTCAAAAGCATCATATTCAGATTCATTTTGTAATTGCACGTCATTTTATTCATCTAAAATATTCTCTGCCAACTATTTCCTTGATTGGACAAGCGTCGACCATATATGAGCCTAGTAAATGGCTGTAGATAAGATGTTATTGAATTATTAGGAACTAGGATAGGCACATTAGTCAATATAGGATGCTCATAGCATGCCTCGATGCTTAAAAGTTTATGTAAAGCCTGTAGTGTTTTTAGTGAATTTTAGTTTAATTCATTCCTAAACTCTTGCGGAGAACTTTAATGAAACATGTAATAATAACAAAAGAGTCTAAAGCCAAATTATATGTAGCTATATGGCATAATATTCTGTTATGCTTACTCCCAAGCCGGCCCCTCCGGGGCTAGTTGGACCGGTCCTGGTCTATGCACGGCAGAAGAAACAACAGGGAAGGGGGTGGAACTCCTGTGGGCCCCATGATGGGCTTAATGCAATTTTTGGGGGAAAAGATTTGAATGTAATGGCTGATTAGGTAAGTTGTAATTCTCCTTTGATGTTAATTAGAGGAATAGGAGGGAATTAGGGAGCTTCTTGAATTTTGAATGAAAATTTGGGATCTTTTCTTGTGCTTGGAATCTAGGGTTTGCTAGAGACTTGTGGAGAGTTGTTCTTCCTCTCAAATTGAAGAACATTGTATCTTTTATTGTTTTCTCGCATCTACTAGTGAACTCCTTTGTTTTTCTCCAAGTTTCTCACTGTTTCTGTGCAAAATCTGCTGTGATTGGTCTGATTTACTGCTTTAAACAGCAGTTTTCTCTCTTCTTTCTTGCTAATTTCGATTAGATTTGCTTGCGAACTCAAGTATTCCCTTAGGGTTACTTGCGAACTCAAGTATTTCCTATCATATTCATATGCTAGGATTTTTTTTGCTCAACTTTTTAATGAAGATTGTGAAAATAAGATTGACTATAGTGATCTTAGCACCCTAAATATGAATGAGTATTAGATTTAAACGAGAATTTGACTTTTAATAGGACACAATGGAGAAAAAAGATTCATGTAGCCGACCCCACGTAGTGGAATAAAGGCTTGATGTTGTTGTTGTTGTTTTTGTAGAACTTCGAAATTGACTATGCAATTCATCATGATATGAATGAAATAACAGATATTTTTTAAGCGTATGTTTTATGCTAGCCTTTGATGTATTTATTTTAACTTGAAAACTTTACCAAAATAATCAAGCATGTCTCATTAATTTTGTCTCAATAATTTCAACTTTGTTTTAATCAAATAAATAATAGTGTTAAAAAGAAGTCTTTTAAATCATTAATCCATCTAGAAATTTTTCTTAAGTTGATGCTCCCATCAAATATAGAAATGCAATTTTAAATCTCATGACAATCACATTGTAGTGGTCTAGAGCCATGACCTACTCCATCCTATTTAAATTGCATCATTAATTATTTTCTTAATAACTCGGTTAAATGTACTACTTTTAATTAACATGATGTACACATTATACCAATTTGATGCAAGACGACTTAAGCTTAGGATTTCCTTTTACAACTAATATAATGCTCGGTATAGTATGCTTTCATCTAAAAGAAAGTAAGTGTAAATGAAAACTGTGGAGATCTCAATACTCGAAATCAGCAAATATTGAACAAGTCAAAGTAAATTTAGATGCCACCTGCATGCTCTATGCATACATAGAAAATTCCTTAATTTGGTTTGAGCAAATAAAATTGACTAATATTTTTATGAGTTTGATTTGAAATTATGTGGTGGATGCTTGTGATTGACAAGCACGATCAAAATAATTCTCATTAAAGAAGCATAAAGATGAACATAATTGATATTTCTACAATGAGCTTCTATAAATTCATGTTCATCCATAAGATGCACCACCTTTCTGTTATTGACCCATGGTTAATTTTTCTCTAAAATTTGGCAGGCTTTGATCATGGAGATGGAGAAAAATCGGGTAAATATTCTCTTCCTTTGAATAATTAAATAGTTAGTGCTTTCCCGAAAAGGTTTTCCTATATGGCTATCTCCTTATTTTATGGTTGGGTAGGCTTTTGAATCTTGCTTTGTGGAAATTTACTTTATGGTTCTTTCAAATATTTGTTTTACATCACAGTTTTCTTATATACCTCCTTTTAGTTATTTTGCGTTCTTGTTGGATTTGAGCATTTCTTGGTCAAACTAGTTTACTCGTAGATATGTGTAGATATTGTTACTCTTGCTTTGCTTTTATTCTTTTTTAAACTCTAGGATTTAGTCTTTCAATTAATATTCTGTGCTTCTAGTGAGTAATTTGGTCAGTGCTAATGGGTGAGTGGTATCTCACTTTCGCACATGCAGTTTATGGCTGTTTGGGGCAATTTATTTTGATTTATTTATACTGTACTCTTTTTTCAAGTATTTTTGGTGCAATAAAATTACTAGTAATTTATATTTTTTTCTGCATCATACTTAGTACCCATCTTTTTGCTTGTATATTGTTCTGATACCATTTGTCATAGCATTGATGCTTATCCATTGAAGTTTTATCCATTTTGGTCTATACAACATCATGATTTTGTTCTTAGGACGATCATCTATCCTAGGATTGATCTAGCATGAGCATACATTACCTTAGAATTCTTATGAAATCACCAACCATTACATCAAAGGCACTTGAAGGGTTAAAAGCTCAATTCAACTATTCTTAATAGAGAGGTTCAAACTCTCAACCTCAAGATTATTACTTAGCTTTGAGATTTGCTCACTCTCGCTAACCAACTGCTTCATTGCTGATAAGAATCTGATCTCCACAGCCAAAAACAACAATAACGAAGAGATAACACAACAAAAATCAGCAAGAAAGAATGAGATTATGGGAATGATATCGACACAATAAACCAAGATTATTACTCCATTTGGTCAAATTCCGAGAAATCTAATGCAGAAAAATACCATGCTGCCTTTTCTGGATCATATCAAAATTACTTTTAAATTCATGAGAAATTTTTTCAGGCTGAATATGTTCTTATATGACGGTTCTCTGATTTTTAACAGGCCTTGGAGGCGCTTAATCAGCAGGAAGAGACTAAGAAGTTATGCTTGAGGAGGACACAAACAGGTCCCTGGTAGAAGTAACTGGGTAAGTGAAAAACTAACATGGATAATCTCATTCTACCTTGTAAATTTCTACAAGTAAACGTGAATCCTTCTATAAATTAGGGATCAAGAGTGCAGTGTTGTAGATTAAGTTTGTTTGCCTTCGTCTTAATTTTGTCCTTTGTTGCTGCTGCTTCATTTCCTGATTTGAAGCTGTAGCAGTTCATCTGCTGCTTTAGTTCCCTATTATTTGAACTTGCAATAAGGTCAGGTTGGGGAAATGCATGAATTTTTCAATGTAGATCATCTTTGAGTACATCTGGATTTTTGTCCATCTCCATCAATTCTCTAGTGTATAAATTTGTTTATTGCTGTGATTGATGCATCAGTTTCTTACATGTTGTCGGGCTTTTGTATTTTCTGGATATGTGAGGATATTTGGATAGTGACAGATAAGATTAGAGAGAGTCACGTTAGATGGTTTGGTCATATAAAACAGAGGCCTTTCGATAATCATGTTAGAAGAATAGATGTGTTAGATTTGACCTATATTAACAAAGGTAGACCTAAAAAAACTCGGTTAAAAAATATTATAAATGACATATCTTAATTAGATTTAAATGAGAATTTGACTCTTAAAATGAAGAAAATGAATTCATGTAGCTGACCTCACGTAGTGTGATAAAATCTTGATGTTGTTGGACCCATAATTGTACATCATTCTTTTAGAATTGTTTATATAGACAAGTGAGTTTTGTTTTATAAAGCTTGATTGGGTGCTTAGCTGATTTGTGCCTTATAAAATATTTATGGGGGTGTTAGGTGTAAGGTAAATAAAATGTATATTTTTTTAAATTTTAGATATTTGATAGGCTTCATTTTAAAAGCAGTTTTATTCATGGATGAATTTTGAATTGTCCATTGATGACCATAGCCATCTGTTGCCCATTGCTGACCATCATCGTCATTATCATCCACCTCTATAGGCAATCATTGTCGTTGTAGGTCGACATTATATTGAATTCATTTTATTTCAAATCAAATAAAAATATTTAACTTTTTTCATTTTGTGTACGCTCAATTAAGTTAGCAAAATTATTATATGTGGTCGCCGGACCTCATCCAGAGATCAATCAGGATATGTCATATCACCAATGTATTGTGTACCGTTGTTGTTGTTGTTTACCGATGTGTATCAATGGTGTGGCACATCCTAATTGACTTTCAAATGGTATGGTGACCGCACATAATAATTTCTCATCAAATTAGCTCTAATATATATATATATATATATATATATATATA
>NW_021318998.1:214491-242455 GCF_001605985.2 Dendrobium catenatum | reverse complement strand
TCCTCATATTTGAACTAATCGGCCAGGACGATATACCTATCGTCCTGGACGATAATGTCGGCAACTTACATTAATGAGCTCGTTTTTAGCTCTTCTATTTAAGCTATGACAAGGCACTTTGTAAGTGTCTTTGGCAGCCATTGTTTCTTCGTTCTTGTGGGGGAAACTTGAAGAGAGAGCTTGAAAGGGAGAGAGGAAAGGGTGGAGTTTTAGAGGGAGAAGATCTTGTGAGGGGGGAGGAACTCAAGGGAGTGTGGTGGGGGATCCACACGGCTACTCCGGCGAACTCGCACCTTAGTACCATCGGATTCAAGGCTTGTCTCGAGGTAAGTTCACCAAAGAAGAAGATCTCTTTGGTGTCAAAGGACCCGGCGACTCCACCGCACCGGGGAAGGTGGAAGTGATTTTGTAAGGGCTTCTCCGCCTAGCTGTGGGGGCTAAAGGAGAGTCACGATTTTAGTGTAATACTTGGAGGGTGCCTCCAAGGAGTGGATGTAGGTCAAGGTTTGACCGAACCACTATAAATCTCTGTGTTATTATTTTCTTGCTTCCGCACTTTTAATTTTCGCATTCCCCCCCCTCTTGGTTAACTTGGGACTAAATTCATAGGTCTTAACATCCCTAACGAACTTTCAAAAAATTGTTTATAGTTGATCATTGAAATGGATTCTCAATTTCATTGCTCTATAAATTAATTTCCTTACCAAATTTAATCTTTCAAAATTTTTAATTAAATTATGACTGGATAAAGACAAGGAGATTAATTTCATGTTTTTATAGACAAACATATCTAAACTATATTGTTTAAATATTGATGTCTTATTATTTTTATTTTTATTTTTCAATATAATTATTTTTGTTTTTAGTGGAATTTGAATTTAGATTACTGATATTGAAAAGATCCAAAAAGTAAAAAAAGGAAATGCACAAAGCGCGAAAAAATAGAAAATAAGTGCAATGGTTCACAAAGTGAAAAGAGGCACAAAATTATCCCAAAAAGAAAAGATGCATAGAGTGTGCCACAGATATTTGAAAAGATATGCTATGTCACCAATTGAAAACATTTAGAGTATTTTTTTCATTTATCATCCAATCTCTATTCCAAATCCATCTAATTAGCTATCATAATCAATATTGAACTCGAACTTAACTAATCTTCATTTCATCAATTTTGAAATAATCATTTTTATTTAATTTGTCTAGCATGAAAAATGAACTTGGTTGATTTTTCTTTTCTTAGTTGTTTTTTTTTATCTAAAATTTTAAAAATTTTCTTTTTAGTATTACGAATTTAATATTGTATTTGCAATTATAATAATTTTCATCCTCAACTCTTTCAGTTTATATATAAAAATTTTTCATTTTAAGGTTTCTTCCCTTTTGTTTGTTGTCAAAAGGGGGAGTCATAATATTGTATGTTGTATTGTAATATATGTAATTGTTTAAATGTATGTGTTCATGCTTTTGTTAAAGTTTGTGTTCGTGTTTATTTCTTTTTAATTTTTTAGGGTTTTAATTTTTATTATCTTCATGGGATCTCCATAATTTTAATTGGTCATTCAAATAGGGGGAGCTAAGGAGAAAAATTGTTTTATATGTTAACTCAAATAATAATTATTTTGACATCATCAAAAAGGGAGAGATTATTGTAACTTAATTTTTATAACTATGTTTTCATATCATGTGTATTTTTTATGATTCCAAAATATTATTCTATTGATTACTATTTGTCTTAACATATATTAAAAATATTACTTTTATTGTTTATCTGTACTAACATTTCAGGAAAATCATACTCCAGACAGTTGAAGATTTCAAGATAGATTAGATAAAAATTATTATATATGAAGTCTATACTTTTAAATTTTTCTTAAGTCTGAGAGAGTGTGATTGTAATTGGGTAACCGTACGCACACATACTGGGGGAGTGTAATAACCTGAATTTTTTAAAACTAATCATACTGTACAATTTTGTATCTGTTGCGAATCTATTTTCAGGGAATATGATTTTGATGATAGCAAACACTATTATTTCTCTATGACTGCCTTCACTATTAACATTTTTGGTCCAAAAGATCAAACTATAATTTGAACTAGCTAAAGATTAGGGTAGACTAGGTCTGAGTCAGTTTGTAAAACTTTTTCCTTTCTTGAGTCTATTATAAATTATGGGGTTCCTGATGCTAAGTAACCTTGCACACACACACATGGGGAAACTTTTTATCTATTTTTAGAGCTCTTTGTTTTTAGTCACATCATCCAGGACAATCAACAAATCATCCTGGATGATTTATTAAAAATAGAAACCCTAATTAGGGCATCCTGATTAAGGCAGCCATCATTAAGTACATCGTCATATATGATATTTGTATCGATTGGGATGATAGACTCAAATAAAAAAGAATCATCCACTAGATCTATTTAGGTATTATTTATTTTTGGACATCGTCTAGGACATCATCCTGGACGATGTAACACAATTATGCCTAAATTAATCGGCTTATTAAGGAAAGCAATTAAGGTTTTAATTACTTGATCTAATCCTCCAGGACGATCATAGGATAGGTCCATATGATCGGTTCAAAAAACCTTAGTTATTAATCGGCTTATTAAGGAAAACAGTTAAGGTTTTAATTACTCGATCTAATCCTCCGGGACGATCATAGGATAGGTTCAGATGATCAGTTCAAAAAACCTTAGTTATTTCTGGATGGTCTTCGATCATCTGCTAGTTGCCTTCAAGGCGATGGTCTGGAAAATTTTCATGGATTTGAACTAATCATCCAAGATAATTGTGAGATCGGCCTGGACGATCAAGATATTTTTTCATCATCCAGACATCCATTCAGTGCAATTTTCTGGATGATATTTAAGGATTTGTACTACTCGTACAAGATGAATTCCTATTGGCCAGGATGATATGAATAAAAATCTTCTGATCATCCCAAACCATCTGGACTGATAGAGCAAAATTTATGCTGATCGTCTATGACGATATTTATATCATCCTGGACGATAAAGTCAGCTTGTATAAAATAAGTGATATTCTGAAACTCTTCTATTTAAGAGCTCTTGTTCTACCTAAGAGCTCATCTTTTGATGTTTTCTTGACCTGAGAGAGCCTAAAGGAGAGGGAGAGAAAGGGAGAGAGAGAGAGAGTGAGGATCTTCTGAGGGGGCGTTTATCAGGGATTTCATAAAGGTTGCTCCAAGCAAGGATCCAAGTCATCCTCTCCGATCATCATCCCTTATTCTTGGGGGTTTTAGAGAGGTTCACTTCAGCAATTGATCAAGGTTCTATGCCTACTTTAGGAGGAAGCAAAAGGAGTTGGGTTCTCTGCCTCATTGGTGTCGATGGAAAGGAGGTTTTGTACATGCTTCTCCACCTTGCTGTGGGAGCAAAAGGAGAGTCACTGTATTTAGTACAATACTTGGAGGGTGCCTCTAGGGAGTGGATGTAGGTCGAGTTAATGTAGTCACTATAAATTTTTTTGTTTATTTTCTTTTACTTTTTTCCCGCATTTAATTTCCGTACATTTAATTTCCTTATGGTGAATTTTGGTTTGTTTAAATTTTGTTTTGATCATAAAAGATATTTTAAAATACTAATTCACCCCCCCCCCCCTCTTGGTTAGCTTGGAATAGTTCATAATGGCTTAACATCCCTAACAAACTTTCAAGTGGTAACAGAGCAGGATTCAGAAAAACAAGTTTTTGAAAACTTTTAAATTTTGTTCCATGGCTAACTCCAGTAATCGTAATACTATGGAAGGATATTCTATTACCCGAACACGTTTGTTTGATAATATTCTTTTCAATTTTTAGAAAACTCACATGTCTATGTTTTTACAATCAATTGACTATCACATGTGGATGCTTGTTAAAGAATGTTATTCACCTCCTTCACATGAAATTAATGGCATTAAAACTGAACTTCTTTTTACTGAATAGACTTTTGATGATATGGATTTAACACAACATAATGTGAAATGTTTGAACTATTTTTTTGTGCTTTAAAATATGAAGACTACATGAGTGTTTCAACTTATGCTACTGGTAAAGAGATTTGGGATAAATTGTGTATTACTTATGAAGGAACTAATGAAATTAAGCAATCTCGATTTAATATTTTATTGCATGATTATGAACTTTTTATATGAAACCTTTTGAATCAATTTCTAAAATGTATACAAGGTTTACTCAAATTGTTACCTCTTTACATGCCTTAAGAAGAGAACTCACTAACTATGAAAAAGTGAATAAAATTTTAAGATGCTTGTCTTCCTGTTTTGATGCTAAGATCACTGCAATTTCTGAATCTAAAGATTTGAATACTTATTCTATTGATAATTTACTTGGATCACTCATTGATTATGAGTAAGGGGTGAATCAAAGAAATCTTTATATAGGTGATAAAAATAAGGAGAAAACTATGGCGCTGAAGGCCAATAACACAGACACTGATTCTTCCACGTTTGAAAGTGATGATGTTGCTTTAATCATGAGGCAATTTAAAAGCTTTCTAAGGAAGAAGCATAAGAACCATCATAAGTGGAATGAAGATAAGGGTAGAAAAAATTTTAAGAGTTTTAATGATACTATCTATTTTGAATGCAGGAGTTCAGGACATATTAAAGTTGATTGCCCTACACTTAAAACTCATCCTAGCAAGGAGAAGGGTAAGGAGAAAATCAAGTTCAAAAGGATAAGAAGAAGTTTCAAAAGGCATTATGGGCAGATTCTACATCTGACTCCTCTAAGACTGAAGCGAAAGAGGAGACTACAAACTTGTGCTTGATGGTAGAAGAAAATCTTGGCCAAAGTGACCAAGAACAGGTATGTGAACTAACTTATAAGCAACTACTTAAAGAATCACATGCTGGCCTAAAATTGGAGTTTTTAAATTTACAAAAAGATCATGAAATTCTTCTTAAAGATCATTCTACAATTGATAGCAATCACATGTCATTACTTGATAAGTTTGATGCATTAAAAAAAAAGCATACTGAATTATCTAATGCACATGATTCCTTGAAGTCATCCCATGCTAAATTAGAAATGGAGTTTAAAAAATTAGCAAATCTCAAAGCTTTTGAAAATAACAAATCATCATTGCATGCATCACGTAACTTTAAAACGAAGCATCACCACCTGAGTAGATTAGTACATCCTTTTCCTAGTATTAGATGTTTTTCATGTGTCATGTTAGAACACATTGCACACACTTGCATCATTCACCGTAGTACACATTGGGTGTGGAGACCCAAATTGCATGATTCTCAATATAATACATATGCATTGCATTCTACTTTCCATAAGAAGGGACCCTAATATGTTTGGGTTCCTAAATCTGACATTTGATGATTTTGCAGGCTGGCTCTCACAAAAAGTCTCTTGAGAGCATGTGGTACCTGGACATCGGAAGCTTAAGACACATGATTAGAGATGTTAATCAATTCATTTTGCTAGAGACCAGGATAGGAGGCAAGGTTACTCTTGGAGACAACACCACCAGGAAAGTGGTTGGTGCAGGTATAATTAGAAACTCCAAAAACCTTTTGATTGAAAATGTTTTACTTGTAGATGAACTGAAACACAACTTGCTCAACATCACTCGGCTTTGTGATAAGGGCTTCATCATAAAATTCTTGGCAAATACTTGTATTATAAGCTTAAATAACAATAGTATTTTATAGGGAATGCAAATCAATAATGTTTACATGCTTGACTTAAATAATAATAAAAGTGCTTCTTTATTTTACTTATTGCTGATGATTCATGGTTGTGGCACAAGAGATTATATCATACCAGTATGAAAACCCTTAGGAGAGTGACCCAGAAAGACCTCGTTAGAGGTGTCCCCAAACTTAAATTCTCTAAATACCACTTTTGTGATGCCTGCCAATTAGGGAAGCAAGTTCATTCCTCTGTTCACTCCATTAAGGACATTAGCACCTCTAGACCTTTAGAAGTCCTTCACATGGATTTGTTTGGACCCATTAGCATTGCCAGCTTAGGAGGGAAAATCTATGGTTTTGTGATTGTCGATGACTACTTGAGGTTTACTTGGATTAGATTTATATCACAAAAGAATGAGTCTTTTGATGAGTTTAGATCCTTCTTCACTTGGATTAAAAAAAAATAGGTTGTGAGATTTTGACCATCCATTGTGACCATGGGGGAGAGTTTAAAAATAAGAGATTTGAATACTTTTGTGAGGATAAAGGGTATTAGTCACAACTTCTTAGCTCCTAGGACCCCTTAGCAGAATGGGGTAGTTGAAAGGAAGAACTGGACCTAAGTTGAAGCCGCTAGAGCCATGCTTACTGAGTTTTCACTTTCAAAATACTTTTGGGTTGAAGTGGTAAACATAATTTGTTATGTGTTGAATAGGGTGAATATTAGAGCCAAACTTGATAAGACACCCTATGAGATCCTTAAGGGTAAGACACTCAATCCTTCCCACCTCCATGTCTTTGGTTATAAGGTTTTCATTCATAACAATGGGAAGTCACACTTAGGAAAATTTGACCCAAAATCTGATGAAGGAAGGTTCTTAGGATATTCAAGTGTGGGGAAATCCTTAAAGGTGTTTAATAAGAGGATATTGGTGGTGGAGGAGATAACTATTGTAGAGTTTGATGAATCTGATCCTTAGACGTCTAGACTTAAGGAGGAAGATGAAGTTGGAGAGAATACCACTGGAGTTGAAAATTTAGAGAAGATGGTAGAATCCCAAAATACTGAAGGAGTAGGTGAGATTACCTAAGGAGAAGAAAATATAGATCTGGAGGAAATAATTGAACCTAGACACACCTTGCCTAGAGATCAGAGATATTCTTCGAGTCATCCTAAAGAACTAATCTTAGGAGACCCTTCTAAAGGTGTTAGGACTAGGCATAGACTTAGGAAGGAAGTGAACCACTCTGCCTTTATCTCAATGACTGAAGCCACCAACATCAACTAAGCCCTATCGGATGAGTTTTGGATTATAGCCATTCAAGAGGAGTTAAACCAATTTGCTATGAATGATGTTTGGGAGCTTGTAGAAAGACCAAAGGGACAAAGTGTAGTTGAAACCAAATGGGTATTTAAGAATAAGATGAATGATTCTGGTGTGGTGGTTAGGAATAAGGCAAGATTTGTGGCTAAGGGGTACAACCAAATATAAGGGATTGATTTTAAGGAAACATTTGTCCCTGTAGCTAGATTGGAAGCCATTAAAGCGTTATTAGTCTTTGCATGTTATAAGGAATTTAAGCCTTTTTAAATGGATGTTAAGAATGCATTTTTAAATGAGTTAATAAAATAGGATGTGTTTATAGAGCAACCCCAATGTTTTTAGATTTTCTAATTTATAAATCATATTTTCAAATTAAAAAAGGCCTTATATGGATTAAAGTAGGCACCCAAAGCTTAGTATGAGAGGCTTAGTGCACTCTTACTAGAAAGGGAGTTTATTAAGGGGAGTGTAGACATCACCCTTTTTCTGAAGAAAGTAGAAGATGGTATACTCATTATTCATATCTATGTCGATGATATACTTTTTGGATCTTCTGATAAAAGACTATGTGATGTTTTTTCTAAAATAATGAGTATGGTTTTGAGATGAGTATGATGGGAGAGTTATCATATTTTTTGGGGTTTAGCATAAGACAACTGAATGATGGAACCTTTCTAAATCAAAAAGATATATAAAGGACATCTTCAAGAAGTATGAAATGGATAAAGTTAAGCCAACTAATACTCCTATGACCTCCAGTGTTCAGTTGAATAAGGACCCAAATAAAAAGTCTGTTGATCAAAAGAAGTATAGAGGGATGATTGGATCTTTACATTACCTGACTGCTAGTTGACCTGATATAATATTTAGTGTTTGTCTCTGTGTAAGATTTAAAGCTGATCTTAAAGAATACCACCTGACTATAGTTAAAAGGATCTTTAGATACCTCTTAAGAACCAAAACTTAGGAATCTGGTATCCTAGGTACTCTTCTTTTGAGATTATTTGATATTATGATTCTAATTTTACATGTTATAAGATGGATAGAAAGAGCTCTTCTAGGAGTTGCCAATTTATAGGGCAGTCTTAGTCTCTAGGTTTAGTAGGAAGCAAAACTCTATTATACTTTCCACTGTTGAAGTTGAGTATAGTGTCTTAGGAAGTTGTGAGGCCCAAGTCCTTTGGTTGAAGCAGTAAGTTCTGGATTTAGGATTACCTGTAGGCACAATTTCAATCCTTTATGACAACTCTAGTGTCATTTGTATTTTTAAGAATCCTATCCAACATTCAAGGACCAAGCACATAGACATAAGGCATCACTTTATTAGAGACGATGTGAGCAAAGGAGACATTGAATTACATCATATGGCAATTGAGAATCAACTGGTTGACATCTTTACTAAACCACTAGCCTTCGACCCTTTCAGCACTTTAAGAACCAGATTGGGTGTGTTTGACATAAATGCATGAACTTGATTTCTTATAATTTATCTGTTGATTGTTATTTTCTTTTTGTAGTTTTTTCTTTCTTTTTTTTTTTTACTTTTCATCTATTTCATTTTTTGTTGATTTAATTTTCTTCATTGTTTTTCCTTTTAATCACTGCTAAATTGATATCTTATGTCGTGTTTTTATTTTTTGAAAATTTGTAGTCAATCATTGACATCTCTAAAATCAGTTAAAGGGGGAAAACATCATTGATTGTTTCCTTCTCTCTAACTTCTTTTAGTGGTGGAATTTTTTTTTTCTAAACAAAAATTTATCTCACATTAACAACTGGATTTTGAAATTTAGATCTTTTCAATCTTGCTACATTAATCTATCTTATATATATAGTATTCAAAGTATTTATTTTACCTTCAGATTTTTGTAATCTTATCGTTGAATTTATCATATAATTTTTTATTCTATTTTGTGATTCATTATTTCATACAATAGATAGTGAGTTTTTCTTCTCTAATATCTGGAAGATATAATCACAATTATAAATTTTTAAGAATTTTAAAAAAGGGATCTAGCTTGTAAAAAATAAATGAAAAAAAAGTGTCCAATAATGCCAAAATCAAAAGATGCATAATGATGCCAAATTGAATATATATATACACAAAGTGTATCAAAAATCAAAAGATGCCCAAAGATTGTCAATCAAATTGATAAGAGGCATAAAATGAGCCCACTAAAAACAAGCTTCTTCTCTTACAAAAATTTTAAATCTTAGAAGAGTTCATGTGTAACTTGATTTTTTCAAAGACTTGATTTCAGAAGTTCATGATTGTAACTAATTACTTTGGTATATTATTTCTATAAAATATTTTTCTAAAACTAAGTCATGAACGGGTCTCTTTTTATTATCTAATTAATTTTTTCTGATTTAGATCCTTATTTTCAAAAGATAATTTCCCCTAGGAGAAGTTCGAGTTAGGGCTAATAGGATCGATTATTCTACCATTTTCTCAGATTTTGATGATGCTAACTCATTGATTTTTACAAGTTTTCTGATTCAATCACATGAAAATCTTATTGTATTCAAGCTTTGATTAAAAAAAACCCTTATTTTGCTTTTGTTCTTGTCTTTTTCGTATTTTATTTTCTCTTTTAAGTTGATTTTTCAGGTGTTTGGGCCTTCTTTGATCATCTCCATCCATTTCTGATTTTAAACTTTTGCTCACATCGGTTGGGACGATAGGTTCAAATAAAAAAGAATTAGCTGCCAGATCTATTTAGGAATTATTTGTTTTTGGACATCATCTCGTCCTAGATGATGCAGCACAATTATACTTAAATTAATCTGCTTATTAAGGAAAGTAATTATGGTTTTGATTACTTGATCCAATTGTTCAGGACTATCGCAGGATTGGCCGAGACGATCAGTTCAAAAAACCTTAGTTGTTCCTGGACTGTCTTCATTGGCCAGCTGCCTTCATGGCAATGGTCTAGATGATTTTCACGAATTTTAACTAATTATCCAAGACGATCATGAGATCAACCTAGATGATTAAGCTATCTTTTCATCATCCAGACATCCATTTAGTGCGATTGTCTGGATGATATTAAAGGATTTGTACTAATTGTACAGGATGATATCCTATCAGCCTGCACGATATTCTACCCAAGATCTCATTTTTTACTGTTGTCTTGACCTGAGAGAGCCTAGAGGTGAGGGAGAGAGAGGGGGAGAGAGAGAAAGTATCTTGTGAGGGGGAGTTTGTGAGGGGTTTCACGAAGGTTGCTCCAAGCAAGGATCCAAGTCATCCTCTCAGATCATCGTCCCTTATTCTTGGAGGTTCGAGAGAGGTTCACTTCAGCAATCGATCAAGGTTCTCTACCCGCTTTAGGAGAAAGCAAAAGGAGTTAGGTTTTCTGCCTCACCAGTATCGATGGAAAGGAGATTTTGTACAGGCTTCTCCGCCTAGCTGTGGGAGAAAAAGGAGAGCCACTGAGTTTAGTGCAATACTCAAAGGGCACCTATGGGGAGTGGATGTAGGTTGAGTTGACCGAGCCACTATAAATTTTTATGTTTCTTTTCTATAACTTTTTTCTCGCATTTAATTTCCACACGTTGAATTTCCTTGTGGTAAATTTTGGTTTGTTTAATTTTGTTTTGATTGTGAAAGATTTTTTAAAATACCAATTCACCCTCCTCTTGGTTAGCTTGGGCTGGTTCATAAGGGCTTAACATCTCTAAAAAACTTTTAGTATCGTACGAGACGATTTAACCTGAGCATTCCTCCATAATGGAGTTAATCAAACCATGCAAGGAAAATATTCTAAGTCTTATTCATATTATACGAAGTTACCTTCGTACATATGACAACTAGAGTATGAAATAGATATGTACAAGTTCAACCCGATGAATTCAAAAGTTTTTTGAATTGTTCGTACTGTACGATCTTAGGTTCTTACAAATGATGTCTATAGTATGAAATGGTTGTGTATCTTTTCATCCATATAATAGGTTTTTTTTTTAATTATTCATATTGTACGATCCTTAAATCATACAAATAACTTCTAGAGGATGAAATGGACTCGTCCATTTTCATACCAAATGAAACATGATTTGATTAAAATATATCATACTATACGATATGGGGTTCGTACATACATTATCCAAAGTACAAATTTGATTCTTACTGAATCATACATGATAAATCTATTCAATTTTGAATTAATTATATTATACAAGGTCGGTTCGTACATAGGTTAACTAGAGTATAAAATTGATTTATACTGGATCGTACAAGCAAATTTTGAACTGATTGTATGTATGATGTTCGATCATACTATATGATCATGTATAATCAAATTGAAATTTTCAATTTTTTGGATTGTTTTTTGTATCATTCATATATAAGGCCCTAAAAATAGATTGGAACAAATGATTCATCATTTTTTTTTTCTTTAAGAGTAAGTGTGAGAGTGTTTTTCGAGAATGTTTGAGAGTGTGGAAAGAGATCTTGCAAGTGGAATTTGTAAAGGGTTTGCAATGTTGCCCAAAAGTGATGATCACTTAGTAAGTTGTTCAAATCTCTTCCTTACTTCTTTGAAATTGTACGAGAGAATGTCATTGAAGAATATCTTATTCTCTACCGACACCATGAGGGTGTAAAAGGATGATGGTCCTTTATCAACATTTGAAGAGTGTGAAAGGATGACGGTTTTCTACTGACACTTAGAGAGTATGAAAGGATGAAGGCTCTCTACCAACACTTGGAGAGTGTCAAAGGATGATGGTACTCTGCCCAACTGAGGATTGGTCAAAGAGAGGTGATTTGTAAAGGCTTCTTCACCTTGTTGTGAGAGCAAAAGCATAGTCACTTTGGTAATAGTGCAATACCTGAAGAGGGAGTCTTTAGGAAGTGGATGTAGGTCTAGTTGGACAAAACCAATATAAATGTTTGTGTTCTTTTATTTTTATTTATAGCATTTTTTAATTTTCTACATTTTTATTTTTGTGGTTGAAAATTTTAGTTGATAAAACTTTTATTATGCGTAAAATTATAAAAATGGTTTTCTAAAATACAAAGAAGTTTTTTAAATTATCAATTCACCCCCCACTTGGTTAGCCTTGGGACAATTACTATAGGTCCAACAATCTATATAGACTTTCACCAAAGACTAATAGCAAATAATAAAAAGGATATCCACATCAAATTATTTTATTACGCTATTTATACTTAAAACAAATAACGTATTCTAGCAATGTAGTGCTCAGTGCGGTAGCGCTATGGTGCTCCTAAAATGAACTAAAGTTGCGGTGCTAATGAAGTACTCTACATGAGTTCTCCAAAACCAAGAATTTTGTACCATTGAATGATATAATGCTTTAGCTCATAATTATTAGATTGGTTTTTACCCTACTAATGCTTTGATGAATACCTTTTACCGAGGGGGTTTTATACTCTCTCAAAATTCTTGGTTGGTTATCTTCTTAGACATGGTCAACTTTACTTTAATTTTCTTAAAGTTTTTTCTATCTCAGAGATCAAAAAATACTTCTCCTAATTGTACTCTATAATGTATACAACAACAACTAAATGAAAATGTATATTGAAGCACAATTGAATATTTTGCAATTTAGAAATATTTTAAATATAATAAAAATAAATAAGAATACTAAAATAGAGAAAGATAATTAGTATAATGATAAGATTAAGCCATCAATTCTTTAAATAATATAAACTTGAGAAAATGGAATAATATTCCAGAGTTCTCCGACAACATTACTAAAAAACTTGACCAATAGCCACTACAAAACTTTAAATAAGCTATTATATGTGTAACTCTGGTTCTAAACAAGTGCACTTATCATGTCAAGTAATAAAATAATCAGTAGAATATCATTTCTTAGAGGATTTGATATACCATAAGTTCACTCTTATGCTACTTATGTGATTTACTAAATTTATCTTATCTACTAAATATTAAGATCGAGATAAAGAAAACCATTAACTAAGTTTTAAAATTAAGATTACTATATATAAATATCTCTGAACCAATGATAGTCAAAACTCGTGTAAGCGAAAGATTGATTTCTCTTTTTATTTTTGTGAATAAGTGCATAAGCACTTATTATCTCTATCGAGCTCATTGGAGTGTCTAGCTAAGATTTCCAACAAAACAATGATCAAATCTCCTTAAGATTCCAAGATTTTATCCACCATTTATCTATGCATGGAAAAGTCCTATTTTAACTCCCCTATTTGTTCCACAATTTCTCCATTGAGGTGATAAATCACACAAAGTTCTAAGTTTAAGCAAGGCATATACATAAACTAAATTAAGCATGAAGGAATTAAAATAATGTGTATAATTCATACAATTTAAATATAATAAAAAAAAACAATGGTTTTAACATATCATAAACCTGGAGATAGATTTTATCTAGTCGTAGAAATTAAAATGATCAAAATACCATCCATTTTAAAAAAATAACATTGCAATTGGTAGATTAAGGAAAGATCGTATCACCAAGTAATTTATAATAAGCTTACAAGCTCTCCTTGCTTTAGAATTTATTTCATAGGCTTGATCTCCCTTTTTCTCCCTCTATATCCCTCAGTAAACTCTAAATATTAGTCCCCTAGCTGCCTCTAGCCTCATAACAATTACCCCCCCCCCCCCAAAAAAAAAAAAACACCAAATTAAATAAAATAAGAAATAAGCATATTATTTATTATTTTTATAAATAATTGAACTGCACTACAACACTGACCTGGGTAGCATCATTATGCTATCAAATTAACACATTAGTTTATAATTCATTGCATTAGTACACTAACTCAACCTTTAATCATTGTCACCTATTCCAGTGTAGTGGTGATTTGGTACTATAAGCTTATATTGGCATTATAGTGCTCCATCTTATATACTTTGTTGATCTTTTCTATGGCGTTTTATAGCCATAATGCTACCTTTATATACTCCAATGTTAAGGATGTGCTTAGCATTGTGATACCACGATACTCGTTTAATTACATGGTTTTTGCTACTTTTCTGTTAAAAAGGAAATAATTAAATAGCATTTAAATAAAAATAAGCATAATTTGGATGATACATTTTTTTAGTTATCATTTTTCAGGGCATTAATCTTAATTCAGTGATTTTACACATAATATATTCCTTAATAGTGAAGAATCAGCCTTGTATTAAGTTACTATAGATATAAGGGGAGTGATCTAAATCATATTACTAGCTTTAAGAATTGTATTGTGTTGAAGAATATGTTGGATGACATGAGCATTCAACACCATTGATCTAATTAAGGGTTAGTGATTGTTAATTGGTGCATACCTAGGGGTCATATTTATTAAAAACCAATAATAGTGAAATTTAGTAGCAATATCATGAGGTGTTACACTAGAATTAGAAACATGAAGTGATTCATGTAAATATTTTTATGATTTTTGCTATTTGCCTCCTACACACCATGGATTTCATTACTATCCTATTCTTTGATTCTGAGGTTAGAAAAAAATTAAAAAGCAATTTAAAGTGGTAAGGAAATATAAGCAAGATAAGATTGGAAAGTTTTGCCTGCAAATAGATCATAAATTTAATAATATTGATTCTCTTGGACCACCACCTGAGAGTCAATGATGGATGCTTCCATATATTTTTTTGTATGCTTCTTCATTATATTCTGTTATGAATATTTCATCAAATTATTAACAATACAATGTTCCTACCTTATATGCTCTATTACTAGATATGGGAAAGTGAGAGAGGAAGAGCCTTAAACATTTTGAAGTACACCCAAAATTAGAACTTTGGATCTTTGGTGAAGGTTTAGATGGAATGATAACATTGAATCCCTATTTATACATAGTTTGTTCTATTCATTCATACAATGATATGGATCAGTAGTGGGAATCATAAAGTGTTAGATCATCCTAAATGCATAATAAGGTCAATATTGATTGAGTCAATTAAATAGTATGATATTACTCATATAGTATGATTTTTTGACTTTTTAATCATCTGAAAGAGAATTTTAAATGATTAGTTGACCAAGCCAACTCATATATTACAAAATTAATCATACAATACAAAGTTTTCTACAATTCATCTTAAATGGTTATTTTGTAAATAGTGATGAAGAAAAAATCATGTAATTTCACGTCTATCACATAGGACAAAAAGAATAAAATAATATGAGCTCTTTCAAACAACTAAAAAAGAGATAACTATGACACTCCTTCTTTAGAAAATAAAACAAAGAAGAAGGAATGCAATCTAAAGAAAAAATATCAAAACAAAACTACTACTTAAGGCTAAAGTGGCACAATAATCTATCACTTTATTACACTTTCTAGAAGTATGATGAAAAACAACATTATTGAAATCATTAAGGAAGAAAAGCTCCTTATTACAATCTCCATCTTACTGCCATTTGGACTTCTTCATTGAACCTTGAAGCCACTTGATCACATTAGAATTGCTCCTTCAATAATTACTCCCTTGTATTGAAGCATCCAACTTTGGATATGTTCCCTAATCAAGAGAACTACCTCAATCTCTTTATAAGTTGCATCCCAATGCTTCAAATATTTACCAAACTCCCAAAGGAACTATCCCTTATGATCCCTAATAACACGTCTAATACCGTTATATATGATTCTAAGAGAGATGCATCCACCTTAATTTTGATCCAATCTAGGGGTAGGGATGCCAAACATCAATAAACTCCATACAGAGATTATTATCCCAATCTTCTAGCGTTGGAAACTTAGATGGCTGCATAATGGACGTTAAAACATTTGATGCCATAAAATTAATAGACAATGAAGGAAATCCTAGCTTTATTTGATTACGGCTTTTCCAATAATAAAAAATAGTTGTACAATATAATTTGACTATGATCAAAATAAATGTAGAAATCCTTTTCAACTCATTTAAACATTCCATAAACGAGTTGAAGATAAGAACATGGAAACCCAATTCACAAAGCTTGTTCAAAATCTCAATTGTATATTTGCTCTGAACAGCTATATGCACTTAGTTCTCCACTCATGACACCCTCTAGCGCAACAATTTGTTTGCAATAGATTCCAATAATTAAGAAATGAATTAGAAGGAAGAGCATCCTTACATAGTCTCTACTATAACATTTCAACCTTAAGAATAAGCTTGAATTTCCTGATCCATTTCAGTTTTTCAAAATTGCTCTGTTGTTGTTCATACTTCATCGATGCTTCAAATGATAGGGTTGTAATTATTCTACATGAATCTTGCTTAATTAGCTCTATGCAGTCTTCCTCCATATCACAAAATAATGGAACTTGCTTAATAACCAAAACAAGATCATCATCAAAAAAACTTTTGCAACGCAGAACATTTCCAGCTGCTATCTTTTGAAATAATATTTTTAACAATTTTACTTTTTAATCCAGCACAATTAACAAATGTAGGCCACTTATTGAGAGGCTTATCAAAGATCCAAGCATTTATGCTCACTTTTTTCCATTAGCCAATTTACATTTAACAACATTCTTCAAGTGCTTAAATTCAACCACCAATATCTTCCAAGATGAGGTCCTTTTACATTATCACTCCACACATCACTCCCATATTTTGAGATGAAAGTTCGATTGCATAAAGATAAAGGATTTTGAATAAATCTCTAAGTAATTTTAGCTCTCAAAGGCGCAAATATATCAACCGATGAGTGAACTCCCAATTCGCCAAGCATTTTGGGTTTGCAAAGTTCCTCCCATGACACATAGTGAAAGCCTCTCCTGCCTTGTTCTTTATGCCATAAAAAAACCTCTACAATGCTTATCCAACTCATTGAGTAATCCCTTAGGAACCAATGAATGAGTTAATAAAAGAGAATTACTTTTGATAAGGAGAGTCCTTCAAGCCAAAGAAAGACACATATTCCCCACGCGTTTAACCTTTCCAAAGAATGATTTAAGATGTTTTGGAAATCAGAACTTACAAGTCTTCTCATTGCCATCTTCACACCCAAATATTACATTTCTTTAACAATAATAAGATCCAACTTCTTAGAAATTTTCATTTTTCTCTTTCTCTTCTTATATTTCCCAAATAAAATTTGAGATTTCATTTTGTTAAACTTCTGACATGTCCAACAACAGAATTCTATCAAAATTCTCTTCATTATATGAGCTGCTTTGGTATATGCAATAAAAAATAATAATATATCATCTACATACAGTAAGTCTGAAATCTTTTTAGATTCTAGAGCTAACTTGATTCCCAATTTAGAACCCTATTGATTAATGGAATTATATAAAAGCTAAGAGCACATTATATACAAGTACATAGATAATGGGCATCCTTGTCTAAACCCACTTTTAGCTTCAATCAAGTCCAAATTTCTAACATTAATAAGAATAGGGAATCCTACATTTTGAACAAATTCCATATTAAAGTTTGAGAATTTAGAAGGAAATCCAAACCAACTTAACACCTTAGCTAAAGTTGGCCAACCCATACTATCATATATGTGCTCCATATCAATTTTAACCGCCATAAATCCTTTCTAGGAATTAGAAAATCTAAGCTTATTGAAAATTTCTTGAGCTAATAGAAAATGAACTAACATGGATCTACTAGGTACAAATACAACTTGATCTTCAGTGATGATCATAGGAAAACACCATTTCAAATAGTTCACAATCATTCTAGAAACCACTTTATAAATTGATTGACAAAGGCTAATAGGTCTAAAGTGGGAAGGTTCCAATGGATTCTTTAATTTAGGAATTAATACAATCAAAGTATCTTTCCATTTTGGATGCATTTCACCTTTCGTAAGGAAACAATCCACTACTATCTGCAAATCCTCTTTTACAGTGCTCTAAAAGAATTTAATGGAGGAGGTGATACCATCCAATCTTGGAGACTTGTTGCTTCCCAAATTCTTAATAACTTCCAACATTTCTTCTTTAGTAAAATCAACATTCAGTAATTCCATGTCAGAATCATGTATTTTGTGAAAATTAAAAACTTCAGGCCAATCTGAGATATTGCATTCCCTTAGCTTCCAATTTTAGATTGAAAAACTAAAAAATGCAGCTTCAATCTTATCTTTATCTTCCTTAAGTCCATCAATATCAACCTTAATCTGACTTATCCACTTCCCATTTCTTCTAGCTGAAGCATAGTCATGAAAGAACTTTGTATTTGTATCTCCCTCTTAAATCCATCTTGCTTTAGCTCTTTAATTCCACCAGGTGGCTAAACGGGCCATAATGATTTTTAAATCCCAAATTTTACTCCTTAACAACTTTAGGTCTTGCTTATTAAGACCATCTTTCAAGTTTTCCTTTAGTTGTGATTCCATAATCTCCTTCTTCAAAACATCCTTTAAAGATGACAAATCCTTTAATTTATATCTTTTCCAATAATACAATGATTTCAAAGCTCATTTCATCTTTCTTTGCAAGATTCTGCTTCATAATTTTCTCTAAGCTTTGAGAACCACATTCCAAGACTCTAGATAAGATTTCAAAACTTCTTCAAAGCTGATAATTTTATGATGAGGTCTAGACATATCATTAAGCTTGAAAATAATGGGAGAATGATCTAATGTAACTCTAGCAAAGATGTCTGACCATATCATAATGAACTGACTAAAGAGATGTAGAATTGAATAAGCATCTATCCAACCTTTCCCATATCCTTTAATTACCTTCTTTATCATTGCACAAAGTATACCTTGGTCAATTAACCCCTGTATCATGAAGATCATTATTATCCATAAAGGATTTCATTTATTGAGGTCGTTGGGAAAAAATAAACCTTTTCCCCCATATTTTATCTTCCTTAGACAAGATACAATTAAAGTCCCCACCAATTATAGAAGGACTATCAAACACCACTTCCTTCTCAAGACTCTCCCATAAACTTCTTCTAACAAATAAATCCTTACTCCCATACATAGTAGCAACATTCTAATAACTCTTATTCTAAGTTTGGAGACACCCAAACACCAATTGGGATGAATCATACACCTCATCAAAACTACCATTTTATCTCTTCCATAATATAAGAATGCCCTCAAACGTACCATTAGCTGGATGGTGGAAAAGGCTCAATAAGAGAAGCCTCTCTTTTTTTAGCTCCACTACAATTCCAAAATAAAAAGTAAGACATCAGGAACCCAATGGGGAATAGTCCCATGCACCATAATGGCCACCCACTTCCCCATTCCTCTTTCTTGTGATATCCTCAACAGGCCCTAATGATTTAAGTTCTGTAGCTAGCTTATGTTTACTGCTAAAACAGTACACACCATTATGAACACTGGAGGAGATATTTTGTTGTCCTGTAGAAATAAGGAATTCCTTACTTTATGCACATTACCATTACCACCACACTTATCAATTCCTGTAGAAATAAGGAATTGATATGCTCATTATTACACGAACTAACTTCAAATACAACTAGAGTATTTTGAATTCCAGCAGAACTTGACATATATATGTCCATCCTTTTAAAGACTTCATTAGCACCATCTTCTACCCTGATGACTATATTATGCTTAATAATCTGATTACCTTCAGGTACCTTGATACTATAAACATTCTTAACTTATAGGGGGACAAAAACAAGTACCTTTGGAGTATGAGTTTGCACATCATCATTTTGACACTACTTATTGGCACTAGGCTTAGCAAGTGCAATAACTTTATTTGTTTTCAGCAAATAAACTTCCTGGCTTTTCTTTGGCGGGGAATCATCATCAGCTCTAGAAATAAAAGATCCCTCTATTTGAATGGCAACTGAACCTCCCATCACCTTATCTTCCTGCTCAGCCTGAGAATTCATATAAGGCTTATTCAACCACTTCTTACTACTGAGATCCTTATTTCTAAATAATACTCCCCTCTTATTATGAAACTTAACATGGATCCAAGGCCCGTAATTGCTTTCAAAAGCTGGGTTTTTTTTTCAGAAAATGCATATCACCTTCCTCTGGAAATGGAATAGAAACATCCTTACTGTAAATTTAATCTTATCAACAACACATCATCTTCAAGACATGAATCAACGTTATGACCAATCTTGCTACATTTGCAATAAAATGAAGCAATTTTCTCATACTCAATCTTTTGATAGAATCTTCCACACAAACCATCCACCCAAATGCCTCTTGGCAATTTGGCATCCAAATTAATTCGCACACAAACTCTAATTAATTCTCTTCTTCTCCATTTGAATATATTCCCATCAAGAAGCATTGGTATGCTAACCTTTGAAGATATTTTTGTTATATTAACATCATCTCAACATTAGAATGGGAGATCAGGCAGTCTTATCCAAATATCCACTTTTATTACTTTATTTAAAAATGCACTTTTCACATCCATTTGATATAACATAAATCCTCTAAAGTAGGAAAATGTTGGCAACATTCTGGCGACATCTAATCTTTCACTAGAGCAAATGTTACCTCAAAGTATATTTCTTATATTTTATTAAACCCTTTTTACTACTAATCTTGTCTTGATTCATACTACTAATCCAAAGTCATTTTACTTCTTCTTAAATACTCATTTAGTGCCAATGACACTGATTAGTGGGTTTAAAAATTAACTGCCATATATCGTTTCTTGCAAACTAATTCATTTCTTGTTATATAGTGATGATCTAAAATTCACCCATTAACGATTTCTCTATGTTTTTGGGTTCAGCCTTTGAAATAAAAGGTGTTATGACTAATTTCCTACCTATTATTGTGCTTGGTGCTCACTCTTGTAAAAGGATCTCTTATAATGAAAACCTTATAATGACTAGATTTATACCTATAATCTCTAAGTAATGCTTCATGGTTTTGTGGTTTTCTTCAATATCTATGATCTCAACTCCAACTACAACTCCTTTCACTTCTTCTACCTCTCTAGGATAGACATGTAAATGTATTAAATGTGACATAAATTGACTCTACAACTATGAGTGTCTTTTTTATTAATATTTTATAGGCTTTTCATATATAGGTGTAACCTAAAAATATGCCCTATTCTAACTTAGCATTAAAATTTCCTAATTTTATTTTATAGTTTTGAACAAAAATAATTACACCCAAATATATTAGTTCTAAAAGGTCCGGTATTCTACCCTTTAGCAATTTATAGGTGGCTTTATTTAACTACAGTATAATATTCACCTTATTCAAAATAAGTTACATTAATAGCTTTGGCCCAAAAGTATTTAGATGATTTATATTCATTTGACATTGTGCTAGCCACCTCAACTAGGTTTCTATTTTTCCTTTATACTATCATGTTTTGTTGAGTTGTCCTAAGGTGTGAGAAATTATGCTTTATACCTATCTCTTATAAAAAATACTTCAAATTTTTTTTTTTTAAATTCTTCACCATAATCACTATGAATTATGGATATGGTGCAACATTTTTTTTCTTTTCATCTAAATATAAAATATCTTAAATTTAGAAAAGGACTCAATCTTTTGTGCCAAAAATTTTACCAATATAATCTAGCGTAGGCATGCACTATAATGAGCCTATAAAATTTTCCACCTAGACTTATTATATTGATAGGTCTAAACAAATCCATGTGATGTACTTCTTATGGTCTAGAGTTAGCCATATCATTTATTGAATGAAATGATGATTTAGTATGTTTTCCAAGTTGATGGGAATCACATAGATTCTTATTATTAAATTTAATTTTTAGTATCCCTCTAATTAGATCTAACTGAGTGATTTTATTTAATATTCTCATACTAGAATGGCATAGTCTCCTGTGCCACAATCATGACTCATCTACATTAGTTTTTTCAAATAACACATTTTTTCTAAATTTACTCATACAGTCCAAGAAACACATACACATTATTAATGTGCATTCTAAGAGAATTATATCCTTGAAAATAAGGAAGAATATATTAGAATAAAATTATTATTATAGCCCTTATCACACAGTTCAATTATGCTCAAAAGATTAGGTTTTAACCCTTCAACTTAAAGGACTTTTTTAAATGTAAAATAAGTAACCTAATTGATAGTTCTTATGCTAATTACATCTTTGGTGGTATTATCAGCAAGCTTCACCTTTATGGAACTTTTGGACCTAAACTTACTTTGATCTATAGTCATATGATGTAAGCATCCTCTGTCTAGTGCCACATGCCTTTTTCATTCCTTCTGTAAAGGCTCACCTACAAAAATGTACTAGGTTAACCTTAAGAACTTAAAAAAGCTTTGGTCCCCCACTGGTATATAATGAATGTGTGTTATCCTATGTCCTTGGCTCTATAGTCCTCTATACATATTGAGTTCTAAGGAGGACTCTTTGTAGGAAAATTCATGTAGTGTGTCCAACCATGACAAAAAAATAAAAACTCACTCTAGGAAATGAATGTAATAATCTATTTAACAAAAATCTCTTCTTATTGAAAAAAGGATGCACGAGATGCCCTCCTAGGTGGTTTACTAGTATGTGTATGGCTAGATCAAAATTTTCTAAGTTCTATAACATCTTTTTTAATTTTACATTAGCACTTTTAATAATTTTAACTTTGACCATAAATTATCCTCAATTTTTAATTTTTTATATGCACTTTGAAGCTCTATATACATGATGAATTTCTATATACATGATTAATTTCTCATGCAATTTATTTTTCAAAATTTGAATTTCTTTTACTATGTTGTATGGTTATCCTATAACGAGCAAAATTCTTTCTATAAAATTAAAAATATATATATTTTTATCTTTTTGTAACTCATATGCAATTCCTCGGTAAAAGATAATATCTCATCATATGAGAAGTCCCTTACCATTATCTAAGTCATATGAACCATGATTAGACATTAAGCATAAGTTAGTGACTTCTTTTTCCACTTCAGTCTTTGAAGAATATGAATCACAACTAGCCCAAATAGTTCAATATATTTTCCTTTTACCCTTTTTATTGTCCACCTTTCCCTTGCTATCTCTTTTTGTGTTGAATTCTTCATATTGTGACATTCCACTTGATGTGACACATACTTTTACATTCAAAGCACATTATGTCGGATAAAATCTTATTTAACATTTTACCTTTAACCTTCTATTTATCATTATATAATTCCTACTTGCTCTATAAGAAGGTTCTAAATTGCCTAATCATCAATGATATATCATCATTATTAGTGCCTTCGAGAACACTACTACCAGATTCATCTATCTTTAGTTGTATTACTTTATCATTCTTCTTTTCACCTATATTAGCCTATCTTTAGCTAGCTTTTTGTTCAAAAACTACCATTGAATGAAGCAAATTATCAATATAATTAGTTAAATACTTAGATTCAAAAAACAATGTTCACCTTGAAAGTTTGATAGGGATGTTAAGCCCTTATGAATAAGCCCAAAGCTAACCAAGAGGGGGGTGAATTGGTATTTAAAAAAATTCTCAATCAAAAACACAATCTTAAACCAAACTAAAATTCACCACAAGAAAAAAACTAAGTGCGGAAATTAAATGTAGAAAATAGTAAGAAAGAACACAAAAATTTATAGTGGTTCGATCAACTTGACCTATGTCCACTCCCAGGAGCCTCTCCTCTGGGTATTGCACAATACTCAGTGACTCTCCTTTTGCTCCCACAGCAAGGCGGAGAAGCCTGTACAAACCTCCTTTCCACCAAAACCGATGAGGCTGAGAACCCAACTACTTTTGATTCCTCATAAACTAGCAAGAGAACCTCACTCCTTTCGCTTCCTCTTGAAGTAGGCAGAGAACCTCAATCAATTGTTGAAGTAGGCCTCTCTAGAACCACAAGGGAATAAAAGAAGACAACCGGAGAAGATGACTCAGATCCTTGCTTGGAGCAACCTTTGTGAAACCCCTCATAAACTCGCCCTCATAAGATCCTCTCTCTCTTTCTCTCAATTACTCTCCCTCTTTTCTTGGCTCTCTTAGGTCAAGATAGTAGCAAAAGATGCAATCTTGGTTAAATAAGAGATCTTATATAGAAGAGCTATGGATTAGCTCTTAATTGCAACAAATTAATATTATCATCTAAGATAATCGACCGATTGTCTCGTACGATCAGTATAAATTTAGCTCAATTAGCTAAGATGAACTGGGAGAGTCTAGATGATTAGAAGGTTCTTTTATTTATATTGTCCAGGATGATATGATATCATCCTATATGATTAGTTCAAGTCATTAAATATCATCTAGACCATCACCCTGGATAGTGTCTGGATGATGAAAAAATAACTTGACTGTCTAGGATGATCTCATGATTGTTTAGGCTGATTAGTATAGAATGATGAATATCATCCAGAACATCGCCCTCAATGCATGTCTGGATGACAAAAAAATAACTGATCATCCAGGATGATATAGGATCATCCCAGACAATTAGTACAAAATAATAAACATCGTCTAGAACATCGCCCTATTAGTCAAGAACAAAACTAAGGTTTGTTTAACTGATCATCCCAAATGATCCTGCGATTATCAGAGACGATATGATTGATCAATTGAACCTTAATTAATTTCCTTAATTACTAGATTAATTTAGGCATAATTGCACTGCATCGTCTAGGATGATGTACTAAATGATGACCAAAAATAAAATATGCTTAAATAGATCAGGCGGCTAATTCTATTTGATTTGAGTCTATCATCCTGTACGATGCAAATATCATCCTAGGTGATTTGCTTAATTGTGTATTCCTTAACCATGATGCCCTAATTAGAGTTTTTATTTTTAACTGATCATCCAGAATGATTTTCGAATCATCCTAGATGATGTGATCAAAATTAAAAAAAAACTCTAAAATGGTTAGAATTATTCCCCCAAGTGTGTGTCTACAAGGTTATTTAGCATCAAGACCCACATTATTACAATGGACTCAATAAAAGGTAAAATACACTTAACATATATTATAGCTGACTCAATCATAATTTACCCAATCTTGAGCTAGTTTGATTTGCAATTTGATCTTGTGGACCTAAAATGTTAGTAGGCAATGCATTCATAAAAAAATAGAAGTATTAATAATATTTGCTATCATCAAAATTATATTTCCTGAAATCTGATTCACAATAATCTCCCCCCTTTTTATGATGGAAAATAAAAATAATTTAAGCAGTTCAATTAAAACATCACAAGAAGAAGAAAAAAAATAGTGTAAAACAAGAAGTTCAAATTTTATTAAAAATAAATATAGTATAACTAAATAGCGTAAAATAGTACAACTAAAAAATGGTACAACTACATCCCCTTTTGACATCACAAAAATGAGGAGAGAACTAAAAAAAGAAATAGAAACTACTAAAATGAATAAAGTACATCACAAAAAAATAAGCAACATAAGATAATAAACTATAAGTAGGACGGCCCCTAATCATCTAAAGGAGGTGGTGGTGGCTGAAAAAAGCTAGAAAGTGTAGCAAATTGCTCCACAAACTAGGCCATGCCCTGGTCATACTGGCACTGCTGGAGAGCTATGTATGAGTCAAAGTGAGCAACATCCTCTGTATGTTGATACTCTTGTGCAACAATGTAAGACTCGAACCGTGTCTCCCACTAGTCAAACCGCTCCACCAACTGATCTAACTGTGAGTGCTGGTGAAGTAGAGCAGGTGCATGAATAGATGCAAGAGTTACCTCCACCTCAGCTCCCTCAGCTTCCTCATGCTTCAGGTGGAGATGAGTATTATGAATAACATGGAAAGAATTATTGGTATAGAAGGCAGGCTAAAAGTTTAGTGGGGCAGGATATTGAAGGTTGTATTTGGATTCCAGGACATAGGTTATAATGTATCATATGGAAAGATTTGGCTTCCTTCTATAACCTTGATCCCTAATACTAGTGAGGTGCTCAATGTATTAAAAAAATAGATCAGTAGCATTGAATTCATGGTGGGCTATTATGTAGAAAGAGGTGATTGAAGGAGTGGAGTGATGTGAATACGATCACCAGCTTTCGGAAGAACTGAGATACGAAGGATATGTTAGATTGTTCTAGCATCTTTGAGTAAGTTACTAGACTCCCCAACATGATAGGAGATAGTGGTGTTCCTAAGAAACTGATTGTCTAGAGCCTAGTCATAATTGGGGTCTTGAGATAAGATGTGAAGCTTGTCTCCAGTGGTGCACAATTGTAGGAGTTCATGACATTCTTGATATGAGATCTCAAAAAGACGCTTATTAACCTAAGACTGAAGAGTAATGAAAGAGGAGTTGATTCGGAGGCTCGCAAAAAATTTAAAAAGTACCTCTGAATTGAAGGGAATGGGAAGTGTAAGGAGAAATGTTAGAGAGGTGTGCGCAAAAAGGTCGAGAACAGAGTAGGAAAGCGTATGTGGGTTAACAGTCTGGGATAAGGTGATCCCATCTATCTTGTATCATAGATAAGCAGCTTGGTTAGCTGCCTCACTAAAATAAGGGTTAAGATTGGCGCTCGAGGAGCTTCCAATAGGCATACAGTAGCACTTTCAACCATCCATGAACATAAAAACAAAAGTAGTGAGAACAAAGGTGGATGTAAGAGTTTGGGTGAGAAAATTTGTTTGCAAGCCTCGATTTAAAAAGAAATTGACCTATCATTCAAGACGATCATAGAATCATCCAAGATGATCATGTGAAATAATTGCGTCCAAGATGATTGGTCAAAAAGGTAGTAATATCATCTACGATGATCAGACATTATCTGAGATGATTTAACACAAACGATCGTCCCGAGGAGTCATGCTAGATGACCGTTAAAAAAGTATATCATCCAGGACTATTAGGTGGATCGTCCAGGATGATAGGAAATAATGGATTGTATCGGCTAAATTTAAAATATGTACTAAATTTTATCACATGGATCGTCTAGGACGAACAGGTGGATCGTCCAAGATGATCACCAATAATTGAGCAAAAATTGAGAAGATCATTCAGGATAGGGAAGATCGTCCAGGATGATCATAGATAATTGAAGCAGAAGACGATCATATTGTCCAGGATGATCATAAATAGAGAAGTCATATTAGCTGTTAGATGGGATTTTAAGAGTGGATTGAACATAACGTCCAGGATAACGTGACCAAAGATTAAAATTCTAGAGATGGATGGAGATAATTAGAGAAGGCCCAAAAATATAAAAAATAATAGTAAAAGATAAAAATAAAATATTAAAATACAATAGAGATGATAAAAGGAATGAAAACATTTTTTTTTTGTTTAATCAAAGCATGAATATAATAAATTATCCATATGATTGAATTAAAATTTACAAGAGCAATAAGTTAATTAAAGTTCATTAGGGATGTTAGGCCCTCTTGAACTTAGTCCCAAGCTAATTAAAGAGAGAGGTGAATTTGAAAACTTTCAAACCAAAACACAATCCAAATCACCACAATAATAAATGCGGAAATTAAAACGCGGAAGTAGTAAAAAGAAAGAACACACCGGATTTATAGTGGTTCGGTCAAACCTTGACCTACGTTCACTCCTTGGAGGCACCCCCCAAGTATTGCACTAAACTAGTGTCTCTCCTTTAGCCCCCACGGCTAGGCGGAGAAGCCCTTACAAAATCACTTCCACCTTCCCCGGTGCGGCAGAGTTGCCGGGTCCTTTGACACCAAGGAGATCTTCTTCTTTGGTGAACTTACCTCGAGACAAGCCTTGAATCCGATGGTACTAAGGTGCGAGTTCGCCGGAGCAACCGTGTGGAACCCCCTCCACACTCCCTTGAGTCCCCCCTCACAGGATCTTCTCCCTCTCTCAAACTCCACCCTTTCCTCACTCCCTTTCAAGCTTTCTCTTCAAGTTTCCCCCACAAGAATGAAGCTACAATGGCTGCCAAAGACACTTACAAAGTGCCTTGCCATAGCTTAAATAGAAGCTCTCAAAACGAGCTCATTAATGCAAGTTGCCGCCATTATCGTCCAGGACGATAGCCAAATCGTCCTGGCCGATTAGCACAAATATGAGAAAAATCGTCCTGAATATCGCCCTGAAATGAAGCTGGACGATGTCTAATCG